>NC_051853.1:94340224-94643255 GCF_905115235.1 Hermetia illucens | reverse complement strand
CTTATGTATTATTTATGAATTTTAGATTTATTTTTGCTGAGATGCTGGAGCCGATTCGAATTATGCAAAACGTATCACGTAATGGGTACTATATTTAAACTTTTCAGAGTCAAATCAATTCTCGGCAGTTTAGAATGCAGTAAATACGCAAATGTTCAAAGACTTTTTAATTTTTGAACCCATTTAGTATTCTTGATGTTCAGTTCAGTTCTATCAGTTTTTAAATTTTTTTTGTTTTTTGTGAAACAAATCGGTCTATTCCCTCTTGCCTGTCACATGCACTTTTCTCGAAAATAGCTATATCAATTGAAAAAAGAATTGATGAAAATGCGGAAACTACGAAATCTCGCGTGAATTTTGGATGGCAAAAATTTGCGTGAAATTTAACAGGGGCTTTCATCATCATCAACGGCGCAACAACCGGTATCCGGTCTAGGCCTGCCTTAGTAAGGAACTCCAGACATCCCGGTTTTGCGCCGAGGTCCACCAATTCGATACCTCCTTGTCTTAGACCGTTGTTGATGTTGAATGGGCTCGACAGTGATCCTGCTGCTTTTATCTGGCCTCGCACATTGGTCAGGGTCAGCCTAGTTAGTCTGATCCGCTTCGCCGGGATACCGAATTCCCTCATGGCTATGCTGTTACACGCGGCTTTAAAATCGATGAAAATATGGTGCAACTGATGTCCATATTCCAATAGTTTTTCCATCGCTTGCCGTAGAGAGAAAATCTGATCTATGCTGATTTGCCCGGAGTGAAGCCTCTTTGGTATGGGCCAATCATGTTCTGAGCGTATGGACCTAGTGAGATAGCGGCGAATATTTTATAGATGGTACTCAGCAACGTGATACCTTTAAAATTGCTGACTGCGTGATATCCCCCTCTTTATCAATGGGCCAGATAATGCCTCGTTGTCAGTTGTCAAACATTGATTCGCTGTTCAACACCTTAAGCTCAAGTTAATCGCCTCCATATTTAGCCAATTCGACTGTTATTCCATCGGCTCCTGACGACTTATGGTTTTTATACCGGTAGATTGTTTCTTCTATGCTTGGTGATGGCAACATTTGTCCGTCGTCATCCGTTGGTGGAACATTTCCCGCTTATAGATGTCACGGAGGGCTGTGTTGTGAATGACTTCAGTATTCACTGTCACCTGATTGTCAGAAGGGATTGTAGGTTGTGTTGTAATTCGAGCCCGGAGCACTATGCCAACGAGATAGTGATCCCTATGTGTTCTGACAAGGCTGAGAGGTGGCGCGTTCAATCAACACGTGGTCTATTTGGTTGAAAGTTTTCCTGTCTGTAAAGGCCCATGTATTTTGTGGGCCGCTTTCCGCGCAAACCAGGTACTTTTAACAACCATCCTTCCTTTTGCATGTATGGGGACCCCCGCCCTCTTAATCTCAACATAGAAAGATGTAACTCAGCGCATGTCTGGACGTTCATACTTTCCTTCTTTTCACCAAATTTCATGTCAATCGGTATAGCCGTTTCTGAGAATAGTGCATGGGCCAGACAGACAGACAGACATACAGACGGACAAACAAACAGACAGACAGACATTGAACCGATTTGAATAAGGTTTTACAAACAAAACCTTAAAAAGTCTGGGAAGAAGTAGATTCTTCATAAATGGAATTTTAATATTTCACTCCAATCTCAAATGAGGGGTCTACTTCCTAAGGTCACATGTTCCAAATTGTCGAAAATGAATTAAGCATGGTAGCATGGTTCATCTCGAGTCGCATGGAATAGTAGAAAAAATGCAAGTCGGCTTAAGATTCAATTGTCACAGTAGTCATATATGTTGGGAATCAGTTTTTCGCGTTTCCTAAGCTAGCTGTTTTTGTAACATGTGACTTTTGGAACTATATGGTTGCCCCCACTCCTACCTACGCGCTATCGTTTGCGGTTACCTAAAATGCGCATTCGTCCTCGTCCTCGAGTCTTCTTCACCTATAGCCCTATGAGGAAAATTTTGTATCGAAAATTTACCAATCAGCTTAAAACAATAAAATACATCTAAATTAATTTGAGAACAAACAGCTGGACTAATATATTGTGATTTCAGTTTCCTGGTATTTGACATTCAGAAATTAGAAAGAAGTCTTAGAAAACATTGAATTTATTCTTTGAATAAATATACAAAAGTCTGGGTGCGCTGGGGTTATATTCATGTTAAAACATTTCTATCTCTACCCTGTTTATTGTTGTAAGTCAGCAGTTATCTGTGATTAACACCATAAACTCAAGAAGCGCATTCCTCAATTTCCAGAGTAATGTTTCCCAATTCTGCACATATACAATCACTCGATCCAATTTCATACCTCAAATTCCAGTGAATTTGCCTAGAGATCCTTTTGCGGCGATCGAATAACGACGGTTATCAAATTTAGTTAAAACGCAACATTTATTCGAGGAACGAACTATTTAAAAGCACACCTGTATTTTTGCAGCGAGGTAACATTTTAATTAACAGGCGAAATTGTAATTAGTTGCACTCAAACCGTGAATAAAACAATCCAATACCAGAAGCTGGCGCTGCGGCTATAAACCGAAATGTTTCCCTCCGACCCCCCATTCACATGAATTCACTTTATTGTGGTACTGACGAATTGATATATTATGATGACGTCATACACGTTTTAGAATACACAAAATTAAGATGAAATGTAAAAGTTTCACCTTGTAGACTAGCCACTTCAGTCTCAAGAGGAGGAACCTCACCAGATGTAATACAGTTAAGAACCATAGTTAAGTGTTCTTTCTACCTCTTCAGTTGTTCGTCAACGTAGTTGAGAAGTTGACCGGTGACGCCCTTGACAGGACCATCAACCATCACTTCCACTTCTCAGCGCAATAGCAAATTCTCTCCTGTCATGGCATACACTACGTTGCAGTTCTCGGGATTTCGCTCGGTATCGGAAGGTAAAGGAGGATGTTTTGAGGCAACGTATTTGGTACAATTCTCAGTAAAAAAACTTGTGATCGGGGAAGGCGAGAAAAAAGTGAGAGAAGACACTCAACTTAGTTGGTATAACTTCGCCATACTGTACCCTACCTGATCACACCGTTTCGTCAAGGGGGTCCAAATCAACTGACCTATTCCTCCAGATTGGGGGTACGGAGCGATGGACCTACCCGTTATCCACTAAAAAGTCTAACATCATGTACACAAATAGGATAAACAGTCTGTCTGAGTTGATACCAGTTGATCGATTTTGGATCCTGGAATGTTGGATCAGTAAACAAACCTGGTGCTGTAAAAGACCTGCTTCAACAGATCAGGAAACGAATCGGAATGGCTGCGAGATAAACGACATGACGTCTCACACAATCTTCAAAAGTGCGAAGTTATCAGGGAAACTAGAGTTTTATGTCACTTTCATCGTGGATAGGAACTCCAAAACAAATGTTATTGATTTCAAACCCATACACGATTGTGTGCGCTTCGCATCAAAGTAAAGTTTTTTTAATATATGGCTTGTCAACATACACATTACAACTGAAGCCAAAGTTGACGAAGTCAAACAGCAGATTTGAGAAACGAGACGAAAGATTATACGGCCCATTGCCTCCCAATTTCCTTCTCTTTTTTAAGGTTTTGTTTGTAAAACAAAACCTTATTAAAATCGGTTTACTGTCTGTCTGTCTGTCCGTCTGTCTGTCTGTCTGTCCGTCTGTCTGTCTGTCCGTCACACGCATTTTTCTCGGAGACGGTTATAGCGATTGACACCAAATTTGGTAGAAAGGTGGGAACTGTGAACACTCACGCATATAGTGAGTTACATCCATACATGCAAAAGGGGGGTGTACATTTTTTTTCATCAAATATAGCCATGTGGGGTATCAAATTAAAGGTCTCGGTTAGTACTTTTTGAAGCCGGTATTAGTTTTGACTTTTGCTGAAAAGGTGGGGAGTGCGGGGGGTCGAAAGTGGTCATTTTTTTAACGAACCCATTCTTAGGAACTACCAAACCGAAAAATCTGGAAAAAATCAGGGGGCTGCCACTATATGGTGCCTAGGCTCCGAAATACCCTCCATATCGATATCTGTTCAAATAAAGTTAATAATAGTATATTACTATAATTTTTAGTAATTGACAGGAAAACCCCCCTTAAATTCACCGTAGAATCACAAAATTTTGCAGCAATGGCTACAGTATAGATCATGATCCTGCCAAATTTGGTGAAAATCACACTATTACTAACAAAGTTATACTAGGTCAAATCTGCACTCCTCTGCAAATTCAAGACTATGAATGTCAATATCCCTTGAAAGTGGCTATTTTCACATAATATATGCATATTTTGCGTGCTACATGCTAATGGGACAAATGCACACCCAAATCTCATTATAAAAGAAATATACAAAACCTTTCATACCTGAAGCGTCTAGCTTCCGGTTTTCCGACTTGTTTAGTTTTTGTGTCGTCAAGCGCGGCATTCATATCAAACCATCGTTGTTTCGGCCTGCCTTATCGTCACTTACCATCAACTTTTATGTTCAGACTTATCTTGATAAGTGTACTCTCGTTGGCGCGAATTACGTGACCATACCATTGAAGACGCCTCTCTCGCAATTTTTCCACGATCGGTGCAACATCTTTGTCTTCATTACCGCGAGACGCCGTCTTTTCTACCCGGCCAACAATTAGAAACAAAGATCGGGTGTCAAAAATTCTATTTTATTCAGACCGAGAGCATGTTGCAAGAGGCGATCATTCCTTTTTGGATTAGTTGCCCTAGATAAGTTTTGCTATTAAACGCTAGGAAAACATTATCTGCATAAAGGAGTGTATAAGGCGATGGACTTTAAATGTCTCGTGTGACATTGTCCAGAAAAAGAGCAAAAAGGAGTGGTGAGAGGACGCTTCCCTGATGAACACCGACGAAGACACGAAGCGGTTGTGATACACCCGACACATTTTGAACTTTACTTTTCGGATCGTGGTAGAGCAACAGTGCTGTCGTAAGCCATACGTTCAAACGTTTTCTCTAGATCCAAAAATGCAATGTAAAGAGGCCGATGCTTGTCATGGTGTTTCTCCATAAGTAACCGCGCAGCATGTATTTCATCATTAGTTCCGCAGATCTTAACAAACCTGGCTCGATCCACGGTTATTTGAATGATGTCGGGTATACGGTTGTCAAGTACGCGATCTTCATGGTATGGGACAGCAACTGAATCACACGGTTAACTGAATATTCTGTTGGGCTACCTTTCTTTGTGCGGTAGAACTGTGGTGCTTTCTTGCCAGTCAGATGGTGTTCTACCTTCCTCAAGAACTCACTGAGCTACAGTGTTGGATCTCAGCTCTTCGCTTTCCAGAGCTCAGATTCGATGTCGTCAGGTCGTGTTGTCTTCCACATTCTCATTCGTTGTCGGCAATGCTTGGGGAAATGGAGGATAAACAAATTCTTCTGTTGAAATCTATTCGAAATATTCTCGACATCTATCCATCGGAGCTAGTCGGTCGGTAAGCAAAGTACCTTTCTTGTTATTAACATAACAGAAGTGTTGGATATCCTGTGAGCGATGATATCGGGTTTTGACAAATCGATACAGATCTCACTAACCATCCTGAGTGTCCAGTCTAGATATTTGTAATGGACCACTCGGGTGATGTCAAGATATTACTCCGCAAAGTTGGTAACGACGACACACATCGAGGAGCGACCGGAGGACACAGCCTCCATGATATATCAAAAGGCGATAGCTATCGCCTGCTTGACTTTAAGTTATAAAATGGATATGCTTCCCACACAAGCGCATTCACAAAAGGATATGGGCGTCCCCCGTTGATATTGCCTTCAATCAGGTAGGCCACGTTCTCACCAACATGACGTGAAACCAAATCAAGGAGCAAACTGTGACTCCTAGCACTACATAGTAAAAAGTGTCTACAGGCAACTAATTTCAAAGACCCGCGGGATAAAACCTAACCTCTTTAGAAAATTTGACATGAGAAAGCTAAAAAGTGATTTAATAATGAAAGAATACAAGGTACAACTGGAAGAACGCTTAGGTCTAGTTCTTCGATATCTCACTGGGAAGCCATAGATGATACCATTCTGCAGAGAAGAATTAGACTAGATGATTGACGAATACCAAGGATGTTTTCAGACTGGAAGATCGACTATTGATCAACTATTTACGCAGCAGGTGCTAGCAGGATGCTGTATTAATTTGCATCGAATATTTGTGGAATTTAAAGGCATATGAGAGTATTGATCGAAATATGCTGTAGCAAGTAATGCTTGATTTAGCTGTTCCAACAAAATTGGCAAGCCTTACCAGAATAACAATGCCCCACACAACAGCGCAGGTAAGGTTAATTATAGCCTGACAGACACGTTTGAAACAAACTCAGGTTCAAAGCAAGCAGATACATAAACATAATGGCTTGATCTTCTTGTGTGGTTAGAGGCTGTCATACGGAAGTTCGCGGTTCAACTCCCACTGGTGGCAATGGGATTTGTATCGTGATTTGACGTCAGTTACCAGTCGACTCAGCTGTGAATGAGTGCCTGAGTCAAATCAGGGTAATAATCTCGGGCGAGCGCAATGCTGACCACATTGCCTCCTACAGTGTAGTGTAGTGTACCGTTACGGTCTTGAATGAAGTGCTCTAGCACGCTTCAAGGCCCTGATACAATATGGATTGTTGCGCCAACGATTATTATTATTGATCTTTCGCATCAGCAAAGGAGATTTTTATAAACCTCAATAAAAAGCAAACGAAGTTGATCTACGAATTAATGGAAATAAGATGAAAATTATAACACAAATGAAAAAAATGGCGCCCAATGGAGAAAATATAACGATTAATGAATACAACCTAGGAAATGCAGAAAACTTTATATACTTAGGCGTACAACTGACGAAAAATAGGAATGAGCTTGTCGAAATAAAACGAAAATACAGCTCGCAAATAGGGCTTTCTAGTCGGTGCTACCAATATTAAAATCCAGCTGCATACACAGGAAAGCAAAGTTCGAGTAAGCAAAACGATAATAAGACCTGTGCTACGCTAAGGATAGAAACATGGACCTTAATAGACATTTCCGAAAAACTGGTCAATACCTCCGAGAGGAGGATCCTGAGGAGAATGATTGGAGCTAAACGAAAGGACGACCAGTGGCGAATCAGATACAACCATAAGTTGTATTAAATATTATATTGACCCTGAAATCTCCAAATTAAAAACCCTCGGCTGGCCAGGTTCAGCGTATGGGTGAGATTCAGAAGAGCGTAGAAAGACGAAGATCGGTTAGAAAACCCCGAAAGCGCTGCGGTTTTAAATATTGGAGAGATGGCTGGGAGAAGGCATCCTGCAGGCCAAGGCCCGAAATGGGCTGTAGACCTCGACAACGATTACGAGTTACATACAAATGAAACAGTCGTGCAGTCAAACATTCTGTGGTGCGGAGCTTCCCATTTTCAAATTGTTAAATGATCTATGCTTATGCTTTCCTACAATATGATTCAGAAGCTACAACACATTATTTTTCGTTCTAAAGTCAGGGCTCATGATGTCCTGAACCATAAGTTTTTCGATTTCACTAGCAATCTGAAAGGAAGTATTATGACTTTTTTCAATTTTTGGCAGATTTTTTATAAGACAAAATCTCCAAAAAATCACCGAGTCTAGACGACATTTAATATTAAATCTACATTATGGTAAATTTGCAACGGTTTACACCCATTTAGATGTACACCTGTTTTGTTTCCCAGCATTAAAAGTATGTACCTTAGCAACTAAGCACACAGTGTTTCAATGTATAGGTATCACTGTCAGTTAAGTAGAGGAAAATTGAAAGGACAAGCTAGTTGGCAATTATGCAAATGGTCATTTGAAATGATTACCGGAGTGCTTTTTCTAAGAATCCAAGCTATTTCGAATATAGCCAAAAGATATACACTGTAAATCATCTGCATAAAATCATTATTCCATTCAGGATATTCATTCTTGAGCCCCATAAAAGAGAAAAGAATAAGCTTGATCAGCATAAAGTCTTTCACATTCGCCTGAAGAATTTCAATTACCAAAAGGGAATTACCAAAAAATGTTACTAGCAAAAGTGGTGAGAAAGAACTTAGTCTACTTACAGAATATCCAGGTGCAAGCAGTACCGCATAAATACCCACCATTACACACGTCCAAGCCTCGGCCACCTTATTTTCTTTCCACAATTCTACTTTTACCAAGAACTCCAAGAACTCGGACAATACTTTCTCATAAACGAGAGTTATGTACCATTACCTATCGTACTTGTCGTTGGTAACATCAAATTAATGGCATTGAATTTAAATGTTTTGGTAGCATCTCACGACCAAAATACTACATTCTGTAGTACTACTAGAATTTCTGATTGAGGTCAATACCCATCGCTGGGACGTTGATCACCTATTGTAAAAACTATAAATATTTTACAAAATTTACATACGTGCATAAGAAACTCGCTCAGAATTTTTTATTAGAACTTTTCGGTAATTTGTTCTTGGGCGGGCTATGCAGAAAGTCGAAATTTGTGTATTTGAAAGCATAATGGCACCGCGAAGAAAGGAACAACTTTCAGAATATGTAAGTGATGGAAATTGTTTTGCATATAAATGAATGTATATACCCTCGACAAAGAAAAGACACCCATTGTTGTTCAGAATGCTGATATACATCTGCAATTTATTTTGCTATTCAGACCCAGGAATTCTAGAAATAGCAGGAATGGAATACCGATTCAAGATAAAACCTCTAATACCTTTCATATATAGTTAATCATACATGTCGCCGCGCTAAACAAATGCTGCTCTCATACATTAAATATTTTTTTTCAAAAATCAGTAATATTGCAAAAAGTGTATACCATGCCTGTCACCGGAGTCGTTTTTTCACTATGTCCTTCTACTCGCGACAGGGTTTCCTGGGAAATTCGAAACTTCCTCGGAATTAAAGAAGCGACCCACTCACCTACGCTACTGAGATTTAGCATTCCATTGCATTGAAGAACCCCTCTCTATTTGTAATCTGTAAACACTTTCACCATGTAATGAAAGCTGCAAGCGGAGTTAGTTGAAATCATAATAAATGATTACCCGATTTCGATAAAAATTTTAAGATTATGTAATTGCAATCCTAATCGATTATTGCAACCTGTAATTTAATCCTTAAATCATAATAATAGACAGACATTGAGATCGACTTCACGGACGGAAAAAGGAAGCCTGGGAGAACCAACAAGTCTGTGAACTAGAAAAGTACAGGGAGCAACCGCACCAGGCGCGGAAGTTTTACCAACAAGTCAGCAGGATGAAGCCTTATACACCTCCATGCTCATCCTGCCGAGACAAAGAAGGAAATCTGATTTCCGACAGAATGGGCATATTAGAGCGATGGATTGAGTACTTCGATGAGCTACTGAACAACCAGAACATCGGCGAGTTGGAGGTCACGCCAACTGAAGACAACGGAGAAATACTGCCACCACCAAGTTTAGGAGAAACAGTCCGTGCAATTCATCGGCTAAAAAATCATAAGTCGCCAGGAGCCGATGAAATTACAGCCGAAGTGGTTAAATATGGAGGCGACCAGTTACACCAAATGGTTCGTCAACTTGTGCTCAAGGCAAGGGACAGCGAATCAATGCCTGACAATTGGCAACGAGGAATTATGTGTCTCATACATAAAAAGGGAGATATCACACAGTGCAACAATTATAGAGGTATCACGTTGCTGAGTACCATCTATAAGACATTCTCCGCTATCTTGCTAGGCTGGATAGCCCCATACGCCCAGAACATCATTGGCTCATACCAAAGAGGCTTCACTCCAGGCAAATCAGCAACAGATCAGATTTTCTCTCTGCGGCAAGCGATGGGAAAACCGTTGGAATATGGACAACAGTTGCACCATCTGTTCATCGACTTTAAAGCCGCCTATGATAGCATAGCCAGGGTAAAACTGTACACGGCCATGAGAGAATTCGGTGTCCCGACGAAATTAATAAGACTGACTAGGCTGACCCTGACCAATGTGCGAGGCCAGATAAAGCAGCAGGATCACTCTCAAGAACATTCGACATCAACAACGGTCTACGACAAGGGGATGCCCTATTATGCGTCCTCTTTACCCTGGCCCTCGAGAAAGTGATCCGTGATGCTGATGTAAATGCAAGAGGTACGATCCTCTTTAAATCCACCCAACTACTAGCCTATGCTGACGATATCGACATCATGGGAAGAACCACCCGAGACGTACAAACTGCCTTCATCCAGATCGAGCAGGCGGCGATTGGCGCCAGATCTTGGGCTGCACATCAATGAAGGCAAGACAAAATATATGGTGGTAACGTCAGCACCGAAGACGAATCAACCAACAACATCAAACCGCACTGGTCAAACACGAAGAAGAATAAGGATAGGAGAATACAACTTTGAGATCGTTGACAATTTCTCCTATCTAGGGTCGAAAATCACAACCAATAACAGCTACGATGATGAAATCCGCGCATGGTTGTTGTCAGCCAACAGAACCTATTTCAGCTTACAAAGACTGTTCCGCTCGAAACGTCTCACCATAGGGTCAAAGCTCTTACTGTACAAGACTATGATATTGCCAGTCCTCATGTATTTCTCGGAAACTTGGGTTCTTAGCATGAAAAATTGCGAACTCTTGGCCGCGTTCGAGAGAAGAATCGTCCGAAGAATTTTTGGCCTCCTACATGAGCGATACCATGACCGTCCGGTTGTGGATAAAATCCGGCTCAATAGGTTATGATGGGCGGGTCGATTAATCCGTATGGATGAGGATGATCCCACCCGGAAAGTCTATAAGGGCAATATCTATGGTAGAAAAAGAAGACGAGGCAGATCCTGCCTAAGATGGAGCGATGGCGTAGGTCAAGACGCCAGACAGCTTTTAGGGATATCGAATTGGTGGACCTCCGCGCAAAACCGGGATGTCTGGAGTTCCTTATTAAGGCAGGCCTAGACCGGATACCGGTTGTTGCGCCGTTGATGATGATGGTAGAGATCGATTGATAGACATTTCTTCATATAATTTTTCAAGAATCCATCTACACCCGAATCAGCTTCCGACAAAATGGTTCCGTATACAGTATACCTGAAATAAATTACTTGATGTTCTAGCCATACGTTAAAAGTTTTAATCAGCAATAGTATTAATAATTATATATCTACTCTGCAGTCTTTATCATCACTATTCTGATCATATATGTAATTATAATCAGGTGTCTTTGATGAATAGATATAGTCTAATACAGATGTCGTCTATGTATATCTTAGGCAAATACATGTGTCTGCCTATAGGTGTCAGACCTAAACAATATGCCGTGGTTAAGTTAGACTACAGATAGACTCTCTCAAATAACACAACTGTGACTATTTTAGAAAACAGGAAGAACTAACTGCTTTTCCCAATTTATAATTATCAATTGTAAATTTCAACTACTAACTATAAATTGAAAAGCAATTGCTCAGATATAACTGCAACTACTTGTTGTTAGTTATCCATTGCAACTAATCTAAATGCTTATGAGATGTTAGTTAAACCATCAGTTAACAAACCAAGTTACTAATTTCGGTCCAGCACCGATCATGAATATCACTGCTGCAATTACATATGATTGAATAATTATGATTATAGTGATTGCGACTACATATGTGTGATTATAATTATAATTGAATTATCAAAGAATTATGCCCACCTCTGATTATAATTGAAATCATAATCGCTGATTACGAGCGGCAGGGTAGGTGTGTACGCTGTAGGAAGCAAGGTGGTTAGCATTGCACTCGCCCGAGATTTGACTCAGGTACTCATTCATAGCTGAGTCGACTGGTATCCGACATGTAGCCACGATAACAGACCCCTCTGCCGCCAGTGAGATTCAAACGACGACCTTCCGCTACGGCAGCCCAACGCTCTTACCACCTGAGCCACCCCGACATTCGGACATTTTTATGTAAACTCCAGAAAATATGAATGTTTGACAAAATCACATTTTTTAAGGCCAGTGTTTCCTTCAACCAAAATCGGCAATAAACAAACATTCTGATGGCAAGTCTTCCTGATCGACAATTCGTCATTCACCACATTAATCGCGTGGAAAACAATTGGTATTCCGGTGCTGCCCAAGTCTGTTTTCGATTCACGTGCAGACGAACGTTAAAATGCTGTTGTTCCACTCATCTACAAGTTCCGAATGAAGCATGAACTAGTGCTGAATAAGAGCGAAAAAGTGAACCGATGCTTGCAAACTATATTTTAATGGGCCAAGTTCGTCACAACATTTGTATTCGATTTCAATGCTAATGTCCTTCTTTTATCCAAAACCATTCCAATTCCTTCCTAATACAAACGATTGAATGCGTTCTAATTTCTCATCATGCTTCCTGCTTACTAATTTCAGGGGGTTTCCTCCGATAAGCTCAAAGTTCTTGGCACATGTTTTTCCCCTGCCCCTTGAAATATATTTTAATTCAGTCGCCTTGATGAACAATTTTTTGGTCAGTGGTAACCAGACAGTGTGTACATACATACGTTATATTACAATGGACAATTCGGCAATAAAACTAAATCACTTCATGCTATTTTTCATGAATTTCTGGTTGATGATTCCGTTATGGCTTAAATTGTTGTTAAAGACAACTGATTTTGGATAATGTAAATGCATGCTGATGTTAGTATATGCGAGTGTATATGAAACTTCAGAGCTTATATCTGTGCCTGTAAACCTATCCCATCATTTTCCTTAAACCGTACTATCTTAGATCGAACAAATGTTCACCAATATTGAAAGCCAATATGGTCACTGTATTCTTATGAAACGAAGTGTTTAAGGGACTAGTACGGTTATAATTTTCAATTTTTTTTTGTTTTACATATTTTGACTTACTGTTGAGGATTCTGGGAGTCCTGAGTCCACACCCACTCGTTGACGGACGGGACCACTTGGGAAGCAATTTACTTCCTCTTTATGTAGTCCACGGACTCCTCTTTTCTGGGTTAAACATCCAAATTTTCAAAAATACCGAAAAAACTGACTGACGGTTTCGTCCAGGGCAGAGGCAACTCATCAGACACCTCACCTCTGCCCTGGAAGCAGTGTGACCAAAAGTAACGTCAGATAGTAATCGCTCCATTTAAATATAATCGCAGACATATAATGGGTACGAATTATATTCAAGTGAAATCCGTCATAAGTCCAGA
Organism: Hermetia illucens; assembly: GCF_905115235.1. NCBI lineage: Eukaryota > Metazoa > Arthropoda > Insecta > Diptera > Stratiomyidae > Hermetia > Hermetia illucens. The sequence goes on along the minus strand of NC_051853.1, from coordinate 94,630,020 downwards.
CCTGATTTCTTATACTTCCAGAAGTCATCTACTAAATTTTTATAGAGAAATTCGAAAAATTAAGAAAGTTACACGCGCTTAAACTGCGTGCGCGTTTTCGACATTCGAGTGGCAGTTTGACCAATTTCGGCGTTATTCTATATTTATACACTGTATACAGTACATACCAAAATATTGGCATTCTTTCACTTGTTTAGTTCGTATTTGGAAGTATATATAAGCATTTATATATACTTCAAATAGGTAAAGATCAATATCAAAAGGTCCTAAAAATGCATTCAAAATCAAAGTACTGAATTTACAAGTGCTCTAGCAAGAAAATAATTATCAAGTAAAATAAGTCAACAGTTATAGTATAATCTTTCTCCCTTGTTTTTTCGATATTGACAAGCATACTATAGTGTCAGATGTGCGCTAAAGATGACATTTTGTACAAACCTAAGCCAGCCCTAACTACAAAAGACCAAGAATATATAAAACCAGTTTTCGTAAAATTGGCAAATGATGAACTCCTCAAACGATGTTTAGGAAGAAACATTCAAAATAATAATGAATATTATAATAAAACACTTGGGGCGATAATTTCCAAACATATGTTTCTAGGGCGGGATGTTACTGAACTGGCGACTTATATATCATCGGCCATTTTCAACGAAGGCCGCACAACTCTCCCAAAGATAATTAGACGAAGTGCTTACCATTATGCACAATCACAAAAGGATCAACGAATTGCCATGCTGGAAAAGCGACTACGGCGACGTCGAAGGATGCTCGCTTGGCCGAAAAACTCAACAGCAAGAAGAAGAGCAATTTCTAAGCTGAAGAGCGATTTTATATGGTCCAGGCATTGCGAGTTAATCAATTGTTAGTGCTAAAACTTTTTTCTTTTAAATATATTAAAAATAAATGCAAACATAACTTTAAACGCGTTTTTCTCAAAATTGACTTTTTTAAAACAGCGCTGAGTTAATCTCCATAAGCACTCAATAGTTCTTTCTAATTGTTGAAGCGTTTTGTTTGCTATGGTGTTTCTTACTATAATCAACCAGAACATTTCGAAAAAGTCGAAAAGAAAAAAATATGGACTGGAAAAAACATGATTTTTTCTACTTTTTTTCACATGTCTGCCATTTTGTTCATAAAATGAATATTTTATAAAAGGTGGTGTATTATGTTATAAGATCCCTTCCTCTTTGAAAAACTTTTTGAATTTTCTGTTTTCGACTTGCCAATTCTGAGATTACCTCTGTGTCATGTGACGATGCAATTTCCGAGGAGGGCTACACTTCACCATCTGTAAAATTAAATAAAAAATAAAAAAGAATTTTAAAAAGTAAATTATTATAATAGAAAAAGTTGCAAAAGGTTCTGCAATAAAATAGTCAATTATATGTCGTTAGTCACTTAAGCTTAGGATAACCCGTCAGTTTGGTTTTATTTGTATTTGTGTCCTTTTTCAAATTCAGAGAAATTTGGTAAGCTTCATAATTCGAGGAAACAGTCATTACAGCTGCGCTAAACATATTCAATAAGGAAGGAGAATTGTGAAAGAAAATCGAGAAAAGTATTCAAAACAAGTCGGGAAACCGGAAGCTCGACGCTTCAGGTACGAAAGGTTTTGTGTATTTCTTAGTATGTAGCACGTAATATATGCATATGTCCACTTTCGGGTGATATTGGCATTGATAGTCTTCAATTTTCAAAGAAGCAACAACTTCGACGTATTATAAATTTGTTAGTAATAGTACGATTTCCATCAAACTTGGTATGATCATGCTCCACATTATAGCCTACATTAGTGCAGAATTTCGTGCCGCTAGGATGAATTTAAGGGGGGTTTCCAGCCAATTACAAAAAATTATAGTAATATACTATTATTAACTTTATTTGAACAGATATCGGTATGAAAGGTATTTCGGAGCCAAGGCACCATATAGTGGCAGCCTCCTGATTTTTTTCAGATTTTTCGGTTTGGTAGTTTCTGAGAATGGCCCCCTTAAAGAAATGATCAATTTCAACCCCCCGCACTCCCCACGTTTCCAAGAAATGTCAAAACTAAGATCGGTTTCGAAAAGTACTAATCGAGACCTTTAATTTGATACCCCATATGACTATATTTGATGAAAAAAAAAGTTACGCCCCCCTTTTGCATGTATGGGGACCCCCCCTTAAATTCAACGTAAAAGGATGTAACTCACTGTATGTGTGAGCGTTCACAGTTCCCACCTTTCTACCAAATTTGGTGTCAATCGCTATAACAGTCTCTGAGAAAAATGCGTGTGACGGACAGACAGACAGACAGACAGACAGACAGACAGACAGACAGACGGACAGACAGACAGACAGACAGACAGACGGTAAACCGATTTTAATAAGGTTTTGTGTTTACACAAAACCTTAAAAAGAGGAAAAAAAGAAACTATAACTGACGAATAATTCTCAAAATGAAAGTAAAAATAGAAGCACTGAGAGAACCCCGCGTATTAGACCCTAGTAAAAGGTTATCTGGAACTGGAATCCACTGCCGTCAAGCTGGTGTAGCGAGTACCGGACATAGTACTCTTAACACGAAACTCTTGACGTTGAAGTTAAAAACGGAAAGAACGTCGGCCACCGGAAACCGGCTATGAAGCGAAAGTCCACTGGTGTCCTGCTCGAGAGCTATTGCTAAGAATAGGAAGGCCAGCACTATCGGCGAGCGGGATTAAAAGGACCTTGCTAAATACTAGGCGATTATTGAGGAATATAACAACAAGTGCCTCGCAGACGAGCAGAAAGCGAAGTCCACCGCTCTCAAATGCAATTGATATCAAGACAAGGTCGAACAAAAAGACACAAGCAGAGCAGAGTGGACAAGAGCTCGGACGCTACGCAACCTCTGGAGAAAAGTAAGCAGCAACATTCAGCCGACGAGCCACGAGCTGCAAAACCGTTCAGGGGCGACGACTTACGTTTGGCGCTTGCGGATGGTAATTCCGTTAGAAGCAAACTAACACCGGAGGTGTGCACCAATGTTGAGGCCAGGCTGTCGGAGATGGTGATTCAGCATCTCCTGCACCCCAAAGGCGAACATGCGGACTCCATCCCCTGCTTTGATTCTTCTCAGGTGGTCCGTGGGTTCCTCGTTTTAGCTTGCGAGGACCATTTCTCCAGGGACTCTCTCAATTCGTGCGTCGCTAATAACCAAACTCAAAGTCATCCCCAAAGATGAGATTCATAGGAGACCAGTCGTTCGCATCTGGTTGCCGAAGATCCGCATGGACAAACTCGTCTAACTTCTGCGCCTTTAAAACCCCTGGATTCCCATGGACGACTGGGTAGTTATCAAGGAGGAGGAATCCGAGACAAATAGCCAATCTTTTCCGCTTCGTATAAACGGAGAGTACCTGGGGGCACTGAAAAAGGTAGATTGTAAAGCACGGTTCAGAGTCAGAAACGCAAAGGTGAAAGTGTTCCGCTCTGCAAAACCGGACGACGACCTGGATCCAATCGACGACGCCAACGAGCTGTTAGAGGAGATGAGGATTGAAGGTCCAACGCAAACTGACGAACCCCTCCCCAGATCATGTTAAATGTAACGCATATAGATCTGCAGCACTCGAAGTGCGCCTCGGCTAGCCTTCTTGTCTTCCTGCGACGCCAGTGCAAGACATACGCTTTAGAGCAGCACGGAAATCAACGAGAAAGGTGAGTCATTCTTTGGTTTTATTATTAATACAAGGGTATCCCTGTGTTAATAATAATTAAGCTGAAGAAAAGGAATATCAATCAATGGGAGGAGGTCCTTGATATCACCCAACTAATTAATAACGGGATTCCTAGGGTGAAGGACTGGAGAGTGTCTGACCAGAGATCCCTCTCAGATCATAATTGAATACTTTTCAGTCTAGATGTCTCCACAGAGGTCTCCAAACCTTTCAAAGACCTCAAGAGGATCGACTGGAGAAAGTTTGGTAAAGTAATCAAGAACAAATTCTTCGGTGCGAAAATTGGGAGGATTGGCACGACAGACGAACTAGAGTCAAAGGTTGGGTTTCAGGAAAAAGCATTCGATATCACCTCTAAAATCTCGTGCCCTACTAAGTATAACAAAAACACATTGCCACCGTTGTGGCATGAAGATCTCTCGAGCCTCAGGATGCTGCCCAGGGGAATCTTCATCTGATATAAGCACAAACACTGGCAGCGATACAAGAACTGAAGAGAGAAATACAAGTCGCCCATCAAGAGCGCCAAGAGGCGGTCTTGGCTGGCCTATTATCAGAACATCGAAATCACTTGCGAATCTGCAAGGCTCAAGATTATGTCCAAGGAACATAGAAGCCCATCCTTTCTTAAAATGTCGGAAGGTTCTTGGACGGAATCTTTTGGTGAAACCTTAGAGCTGGAGTCAGAGCCTTGCTCGGAGGGTTTGAGGCAACCCTAGTGGTGCGAGACTATCAAATCGCTAATTACCGAGGATAAGATCGGCTGGGCTGTAAACAGCTTCTCCACATATAAAACTCCGGGTGCAGAAGGCATAATGCCTATCAGAAACAGCAGTTGTGCCGTGGCTTGTCGAAATTTACCGGAGCTATATCTCTTTAGGATACGTACCACAGGCTTGAATACGCGCACGAATGGTTTTCATACCAAAAGCGGGCAGGCGCGGGCAGCTCCCCCTCTTTCGTATTGAAGACCCTAGAGCGCGTCCCCGACATTCACTTCACGCTGATTATCGGAAGAACACCTTTCTCTAAGTCCCAGCATGCTTATCTCAAAGCCAAATCTGAAACCGCTCTCCACGAGGTAATTGGCGCGGTTGAGCGGTCACCGCAGTAGAAGTAGTAATCCGTAGATGCTTTCTTGCATATAGAGGGAACATTCAACAACGTTAGTACCAACGCCATCAAGGAAGCCTTAACCAGTATTGGATTGGAGCGGTATCTTACACATTAAATTATATCCATGCTAAGAACCAGGATAATTCAGTTGGATCTGGAGGCAATGACATGACCAAAGCTGTGAACAGAGGCACGCAGCAGGGTGACATCATCTCTTCGGTGCACTGGTTAATAGTGAGGGACGAAATTTTGCGAATATTGGACAGCAGCGGGGGGAAGGTTGTGGTGATATCAGTATCAGGATGTTTAAGTCCATTATGAACGTTGCGAAAGGTGTTTCTGTGAACCGCAAAATACGGACTCGGCATAAACCCAACCAAAACGGAACTGATGCTATTCACCACCAACACTCGGGCACCTGAATTCTACCTACCACGGCTGAATGAACAAAGCTAAATTGTATAGCCTTTTATGCCTGCAAGATAAGGTCTCCGGCCGAGGATGGTTCTCTGAATGTACACAGCTGCGTTACGTCCAATCCTAACGTACGGCTCGATTGTGTGGCAGCATGCTTTGAGCAAAAAGTACAATAGAATGAAGCTTAATAGGATTCAAAGAACGGCGTGCGCAAGTGCTTCTGGGGCTCTGCGGTCTGGATGCTCTCAATGTACTCCCAATATATCTCCTCCCCATAGATCTCCACATTCAATACGTTGTAGTGTGCAGTGTCGTCAGACTACGTCAGTCCGGATACTGGACAGCGAAGCCTCCCCATAGTAACTTCCAAGGCGAAATACCTCGGGAAATGTCAGCATTCACCACGGACTACGCCACACGCAAGCTGAACTTCACAACCAGGGCAGAGTGGAAGACTGGCGGCGTGTTGCAAGCCTATGACGCAGTATTCTTCACCGATGTATCAAAGATGGTCTGTGGGGCCTGGGCGGGAGGTTCTCGAATACACACAGTGTACCATTTTTGGTATTTTTTTATTTTTATTGTGTATTATGTTAGTGAGCTTCTTTGATTTTTGTCCTTAAAATATATCTAAAACACGTAATTTGGTTTCAAAAAGTAAAACACTTTAATTAGATAAACTCTGCCTCAGTCGAGTAATCAAGCACCGACTGACTGTATGTCAACATTTGTGATGTTTATTTGCGCTATTTTGCAAATGGGGTGACCAAATGTCATTAATATTTCCTTTTTCAATAGCACATATTTGATCAAATTCTTGACTGTATCGCATCACATGTATGGGAGCCCACTCTTTAAACTTCACCTAAATTTAAGTTACTCTCTATATTCGTGGCATTTCATAGTTCTCATATGTCTACCAAATTTCGTTTGGATCGCTTTAGCCGTTTTGGAGAAAAGTGCGTAACCCACAGACGGATAGACAGTGAATCGATTTTAATAAGGTTTTGTTTCACGCAAAAGGTTAAAAAAAACATGGTGAAAGTCGGAAAACCGGGAACTGGAAGCTCCAGGTATGAAAGGTTTGTATATTTATTATTGAAAAATATTTGTTCCATTTGTACTTTGCACGTACTGTATATGCATATATTACGTCACAATATTCACTTTATCATGATACTGATATTCGAAGTCTTAGAATTTACTCTGAAGCGAAAAATTTGACCTGTTATCATTTTGTTATTTAATAGTGCGATTTCCATCAAACTTGGCAAGATCATGCTTTATATTATAGCCTATATTACTGAAAAAATACTGCGTAGTGGCAGCTTTGTGATTTTTCCCCGATTTTTGGGTTGGATGGGTTCTGAGAATGAGCGCTTTCCAAATCATGCAATACATCGCAGTCAAAACGCCAAAGAGGGAACTACAACTTTCGGTAAAGAGGATATCAGACACAACGAAGAACAGAAAATTGAAGATGAAAAAATACAAGTTGTGGCCGTTGCTTAACAAAGTTGTGAAGATCCTCTCAATATACTGCCTGCCAAGTTCGGGTAAAGATTTTGCTCGACTCTTCCATCAGAAGCTCCTTCATTTTAGGGGGTGACTTTAACCCAAAAAATGAATCCTGGAGATGTGGGTTAACAACATCCTCTACCTCTGAATTGTTTGAAGCAAGAAGAACATAAAAGTGAAATTTCTACTCCAGTGGTAAGCCGATTGACGAATCAAAAACACCCAATGTCATGTCATGATTTTTTCGTAACTAAAGAGATTTCAGACGAATACATCCATGTTGTCAATAATGAAAATATAATGTCCGATCACTCGCTGTTTTACATAAATGACCAAATAATGCTTATTAACTCAAGGAGGAGTTCGATCGGCTAACAGGCGACTTGGGAAAGCACTCCTACTCATTATGGACTGAATAAAAAATATACTGACTCTCCTGCAGAGGTTAGCGAACTAACTGCAGAAAAACGTAGAACTCGCAAACTATGACGAATAAACCGCACAACGGAAAGGAAAGAAAACCCAAACTTTCTGAGAAATAAGCTAAATTAAAACACATGTGCCTCCTAACAAAACTCCTGGCTATGAACTTATTACAGGAAGAATACTAAAAGAATTGCTACAATAGGGTCCAGTCAAATTATTACAAATAATTTTAGATTAAAATACGTCCCTCGACAATAGAAAATAATAATAATAATCGTTGGCACAACAATCCATATTGCATCAGGGCCTTGAAGTGTGTTAGAGCACTTCATTGAAGACCGAAACGGTACACTACAGTATACTGTAGGAGACAATGTGGTCAGCATCGCGCTCGCCCGAGATTATTACCCTGATTTGACTCAGGTACTCATTCACAGCTGAGTCGACTGGTATCCGACGTCAAATCATAATACAAATCCCACTGCCACCAGCGAGATTTGCACCGCGACCTTCCGTACGATAGCCTTGTGCTCTAACCACTCAGCTATGGAAAATAGCTAAAGTTATAATGGTCCCCAAACCAGCGAAACAACTAACTAGGGTCGAATCGCATCAAACAATATCGCTACTCCGTACGACATCCAAGCTATTATATTTGAAAGGCTTCTTCTTAAGGGACTGAAGTAAAACATTGTGTATGGAAATCTAATACCACCTCACCAATTTCTCACGATTTCCACGAAGAGCGTTCCACAATCCAACAAGTGCACAGAATCACGAATCCAATAGAAAATGCAATGGAAAAAAGCAGGTGTGCTTAGCCATTTTTTTCGATGTCGCCCAGTCGTTTGATAGCCAAGGTCATAGGGATCTCCTAAAAGAATCTTTCGATATCTTAAAATCATATGTATAAGAGCGCCTATTCAGAGTGAAATACTAGGTTCCTTCGTATTTCACTCTGAACTAAAAAAAATTACAGCTATTGTACCGCTGGGAAAAACTCAAAATAGCAACATTTACGGATGACACTTCTGCTAAGGAAGAAGAAAAATAAAGCTACAAACAGCTATTGACAACATCGAAAAAGGGACCAGGAAATGGAAAATAAAATTAAACGAAGGCAAATCAACATACATTAATTTCACAAAAAAAGAGAATCCCGTCATCATAAACGGACGAAATGTGCCACAGGCGAGAGAGATCAAATATTTAGGGATGACACTCGGATTTCTAATATTATAAACAACTACGTGTCAACGAAGCCAACCCAAGTGCTGGGGTTGACCACAGGATCTTCTTTCAAGAAAAACGAAACTTAAATATGCAAAGAAAACTGTTGGATGGGGAAATCTCAGTCGTAGTTTGGTCAGATGTGGTTTTAGCGGCTAAAAATCTCACACTCTCAAGGATTGAGAACCCTGAGGTAAGTGTTTTAAAGATTTCCACCCCTTAAAAAACCTTTTGCAAAGAACGATGTAGCTCACTGTATGCGTTTTGTTTTACACAAAACTTTAAAAAAATATTTTCGCAACCCCGCACTTTGCACTTCCTTTCTCTGAAGTTTTTCGGTTCACACTGATAGCATAACATGTCAAATAATTTTAATAAATTTTAGTAGTAGTTGTTCAGCGAACGGATTCTTCAAATTTTTGAATGGTCGGTTGAAATATTCAACGATTGCAGTGCCATCAATTTAACAAATGGTTTCAGTGATTCCCGGTAACTGTACACTCCTTGTTGTCGAAAGTTTTTTCAAGTCCATGAAAAGTAGCTGAAGAGGGATAGGACGCTGTCTTGCTTCACAAATGAAGCAATACACCTGCGCCATGCGGTTTCGCTACTCATCAGCCCAGACTTACTCCAATAAATATGAAGATTAGAATAATTTTCACTCTCAATCAGCCTCTAATATAATATATTTGTTGCTTCAAAATAATAATTGGGCAATAATTGTTGTTTTGAAAATTTGAAGAGAGAGGAAAAGACAACCTGGAAGTATAGATGCTTCTTAAAAGAGAGAAACTTGTTTTTTGGTATTTTTATTTATTTTAGGCAATTTTTATGGTTTTGTGTGAAGCAAAACCTTATTAGAATCGATTTGATGTCTGTCTGGCTGTTACACCCTATTTGTTCGGAACCGGCTGAACCGATTGCAAAAATTTAGTGAGAACGTGTGGTCTGTGAATCCCTTTACATATAGCAAGTGGCGCGTGGATGCATGTGAAAGGGGGTGTAATTCTTTTTCACAAAATGTGATCATGTGGGGTATTGAATGGAAAGGCTCGATTAGTACTTTTCGAAACTGATCCTGACATTGAGTGGAGGGGGGGGGGGCAGTTTTTGGGGCTCAAAATTTATGTCCTGAAAAGGGTAACAAGTCCCGTTCTCAGAACCTATCCATTCAGAAAATCTGAAGAAAAAACACAGTGGTGTATCTAAACAAAATCTAGGCCACAAAATACATCCCGTTCCTACATCTGCACAAATAAAGTAAATAATATTATGTTAGCATATTTGAGAAATGTTGCCGGAGATATAACGTAGGGCAAAACTTTGAGAGTTTGGGAGTTTGAAGGAAATTCAACTACTATTAACAAAGTTATATAAAGCGAAACTTTTACATTTTATCTCAATTTCGAGCTTTTTCTAGTATGACCTCATCATGACATATCAATTCGTCAATACCACGACAAAGTGAGCTCATATGAATGGGGAGCGGCAGGGAAACATTTCGTTTTATTTCTTTTTGATCATTTATATATCAATGTCAATTACTTGAGATAGCCATATGAATGGATTTGTATGTATATGTTAATGAAGCTTTGGGTTTGGGGTGGTACCTAATTCAGGAAGATATATTTGTACAGTAAACTAAGGGTATTCAATATAGATACTTAATAGGTCGGAAATATGTGTATGATCAATGTATATACGTGCGTATTCGGTAACAGGCTATGTTTATTTGTTTGGGGTGAGTGTAATATCTACTTCTGTAATATGTACATACGTATATCTTGTAGTATGAAACAAATATAAAGGAATATTTTGGGTTTTTAACCATATACAAATAGAAAAATGTGCGTAGAAAGTTTCCCACATAAGACGAACACAAAACCCGAAGCACCAGCTTCTGGTATTCTGACTTGTTTGTATCTATTGTAGGTTGTGTGAATCGTATGAAGTTGACTATTCTCAATCCAATTCCTTCCAGATCAAAATATTTGTATTATATAAATGGCTCGTTAGAAAATATAGGGCAATTGAATTTTTAGAAGAAACATTAAACACAAAACCTTTCATACCTGAAGGGTCAAGCTTCCGGTTTTCGACTTCTTGAATTTTGTGCTTGTAGAGGTGAGTCTGCCGATTTTTTCTTTTTCACTTTGGGGCTGTCTGTTATCACAGGGTTTAGTGGAACCATCATGAATTTGTTTCGTTCTTGCAACTTTTAAAATAGCCCCGCCTCAATTTCAACCACGTTTTCGTTTCATTAACACAAGAAAATCACTTTCGGCCAAATTGGTATTTGCTCTTTTTTTCAAACTGCCTATTCAATCATTAACATAACAACAAGTAGTAACGAATATTCGTTGTCATTTGAATGCAAATTTTAGATTTTTGCATATCATCTAGGACTTCCATTAGTTCGAAGACTTGGTTATAGGGTATGATGCTAGTAGTAGCAATAGTTTCCAAATTCTATTATTATTAACAAAGTTGTTGTAAGTCAGGCTTGCGTTTTCGTATACATTAACGACACCCTAAGGCATCGTAGAATGTCTATACATATATCATTGAAGTGACTAGTCCAACATATAATAATAGTCCAAATGCATTGCAAGCACATTCTATTGGTAGAACTTTACCCAAGCAAAAAAGTAACATGGCCTTTGAATAAAAAACCGACTTTTGTCCCACAAAGTATCTTATATAAAAAACCCGCACAATCCGAAGTACCAAACTTCCGGTTCCAGCTTGTCTAACTATCCAGATAATTCCTCGCTAGCCTAATTCTGTGTATCTTCGTATTTCAAGAAAATTGTTTAAACAGGCAATTTTCACCTTATAAAAGCTCGTGCATTCATTTTAAGAACCTTAGGCCTATTGCTAATTTCTAAAATATTGGCTGTGATGGTGATGGCAAAATTCGGAAGAGAATTCTTGAAAGGTAGTGAGTTTCTACTATTCCAAATCCATATCATATTTCTTCCGTTTTTTGTGTTCGAGAATGTAAATATCGGTAAACTGAAACATGAGATGTGCATTATGTTTCCTTTGTTGCAGCGTTAAGAGCTATCACATGTACATCAATGCGTCTGTAACAGTATCTAGACTGAATGACACGAGCTATTCTACTGGGATTATTCCAGTTGGTATTTTCTTCCTGTATCGCCTAATATTTTGTGTGGTCGCTATTTTAGTCTATACATTTTTTCAAATCTTTACGAAATTCGAAACTTTCCACTATAAATTAAGGCGTCATTTTCCACCATTGAATTGCTTCAATATTCAGGTTGTGTTCCCTTATACAAAATACACTTTTGACTCATCAAAAATTATATCATATGATTTTCTACGGTTAATACAATCACGTGGCGCTTTACAAAAAAAATGCTTACCACCTTGATAGGCAAATCTTTAATTGTATCAGGTTATCGGTATCACCTTTAATATCTTTAGAAACAATCATTTTTCCTTTTGTTCGTTTCAGGAATCTATTGAGCAGCAGAATATGTATAAGTTATCACATTGCCAAAATATCTGCCATGCTCATGACACAAGTGACCTACATCTAATGCTAATTTAAAACATCGCCTACCACCCTTAGCCAAATGTAGATTCCGGAATCGAATTTACCTGGAGTCGTCTTTAGAATATTCTTATTTTCCGCCCATGTTCAATGCGAATTACAAATTTCGAGACCTCCCCACAGTTTTCACTTATCTTCAGACAAATACAAAATTGCGACAAAGCAAAAGATTTGATAATCAAGGTGAATTTCAAATTCATTGGAGTGAAGGCTTAATTTGTCTTTATGCTTAGATTCGCTACATACGATATCATTGAATTTTGATGGAAATATTTTCAGCTCATGCAGACATTGATTTTATTGTAATTGTGGGCAATGTAAGAATAAGCAAATAACATCCGAAATAAACAGGAACAGAGTTCATGACAAATTTTCGTGTTTACTTTATTTGAAACAACAAGTACTTACATGGAAACTGTCAACAACTGGGAAAACAATGAATATTTACTTCGAAATGCAGATCTTGAACTTTTCTACATCATCTAGGAACGCCATTTGTTCAAAAACCGTTCAAATGTAAAGCAAAGTCATTCGAAAACATGCCTAGGATTCTCTTAGCATATTGAAAGGAAATCGCTAGAATCTGGGCACCAAAAGTGGACCTATCTGAATACATATCTAGGGCCGAGGCACATTTACCACACTCCCCTCCGATACGATGTTGCCTCAAGATTTAGATTGGAGAAATTTGTGTCTCCCAATAACATAGTTACACACAATCGCATAAGGTCCCAGCACTTTGCACAGAGGCAAAAGGTAATCGAAAATCTTTCATGGAAATCGGTAGAAAACGCAGATTTTGACTCTAAAAGCTACTTGGATTACAAGATCCGCAAAGAGAACTTTTCCACACATTTATTAGTTACAAAGAGACAAAATTTGAAAATTATACACTTTAATGAGCAACTCCGCCGTTATTTCTATAGCATCATCATCATCAATGGCGCAACAACCCGTATCCGGTCTAGGCCTGCCTTATTAAGGAACTCCAGACATCCCGGTTTTGCGCCGAAGTCAACCAATTCGATGTCCCTAAAAGCTGTACAACGTCTTGACGTACACACGTACATCACTCCATCTCAGGCAGGGTCTGCCTCGTCTTCTTTTTCTACCATAGATATTGTCTCATCCATACTGATTAAGTGACCCTCCCACTCTACCATCGGGCAGACAAGAAAGCACGACAATTTCAATACCGAAAAAGAAAGGGAGTCAAGTAGAATGTTCAAATTACCGACCCATACCATGAAGATTTTTGAACGCACACTTGAAAACCGTTTCTTGAACCAAGTGGGTTTTGTCAAGAACTGCGAAACTATTTACGCAATACTCCCTCTGACACGGTTATCCATAGAGAAAAACAGTGGGGGGCATAGTCCTTCTAACATTACATCTCGGCAAGGCGTTGGACCGTGTGTCACACGAACTCATCTGGTATGCTCTACGGCCACACCTAGTACCAAAAAAACACGCGAGCTGGTTTCAATTGCTCTACCATGATCGGAAAAGTAAAGTTCGAAGTAAGCGGGTGTATCAAAGCCGCTTCGTGTTTCTGTCGATTTTCATCAAGGAAGCCCCCAATCGCCACTCCTCTTTGTTCTTCTTATGGACACTGTGATATGGGATATCCAACGTCCAGTGCCCTATATACTCCTTTAGGCAGATATTTTTTTGCTAGCGTCTAATAGCAATGATTATCTCGAGCAAGTTGTTCAAAAATGGAATGATCGCCTTATGCAACACGGTCTCAGATTGAATCTGAATAAAACTAAATTTTAGACAACCAATCTCATTGAAACAGGCACTATCACTGTCAGCGGCAGTAATCTGCCCAGAACTGAGCGATTTAAATATCTCGGATCAATACTATCAACCAATGGGGAACTACGTTATAAATTTGGTTCACGCATTAGCGAAACCTGGATAAAGTGGAGTTCCACAACCGGTGTTCTTTGTGATCGACGTAACAGCGAACTTCTCAAATCTAAAATTCACTGCAGTGTCGTTAGCCCTGTCCCTCTCTATGGTTCTGAGTGTTGGTCAACTATAAGAGACAATAAACGGCGTCTCACGGTAATAGAGACGGAGACGTTGCGTTGGGTTAGTGACGGAACACGGCTTGATCCCATCCGAAATGAGGACATCCGCGATCGATATGGGATTGCAGTGATCGTAAAAAAATTGCGAGGAAGGCCTCTCATATAATTCGTGCTACTCGCCAAGATTAGTCTGAACATTGAAGTCGATGGTTGGCCACCAAAAGGCCGGCCGACTTGATGCGCAGGATGGTGATTTGAAAGTCTCGCAACTACATCCATCTAGATCAAGGCGCAACTGATCATGACGAGTCGACGCCGCTTGTGAACAGGACAAAGGCTGAAGAAAAAAGACGAACTTCGGTGCACAAGGTGCACAAGAAACGTTTTTTGAAAATATGTAGGCCCATGAAATATCGTATTTGCACTGAATGGGATTCGAAACTTCGCCTGGTTATTATTATTTATTTATCAAGGCTGAAGTATAAGTTTATAAAACGTTAATTCAAAAAGTGCAAACTGCAAAAAGGTTCGTCTAGCTCCGTCTGGCTTCTTGGCTGTTAAAATCTCCAAGGATGATTTTGATATTACATCTGGGGCAGGCTTCGGGGGTACGTTCTACTGCTACTTTGCAGTCTTCTCTATAGAGAGGTGAACGTTATTTCGTAATTTGCCTCGCAAACGCGGAGTACATTACCTTTCGCTTATCTTTTCAAAGCCGATAACAGCAGATTTCATGCTTTGGCTGAGTAAGAAACTTACCCCGAGCACATAGTTTACAGCTCTTCTCCAGGAAACCAGTCTCTGTCGAGCGCATTTCTTGTAACACTGTTACATCAGCCCTATATTAGAACAGGGTATCGGCTAGTGACTTGCCAGCTATTTTTCTGTGCAGAGAGTGTGGAAATGGAGCTAGGGTTTGGTAATAAAGCTGTTAGTGTTGGTTCAGCAGGGGTTTCGCATGTTATATACTTAATCGCGGGTACCAATCCACGTTTTGCCTTAGGTCTATACTATCCTCTGACTGGCTTAGGAAAATTTACATATCATAAAACTACATGGACTAAATTTCATAAATGCATTAAAAATAGCGTTCTTCATAATTCGCTTGCATTCTATATTCTAGGTATAATGTCTTATGGTGCAGTAAATTCAAAGGAAATAGAAAATTTTGACGATATATTATCATCTATACTCATGCTAAATTTCGTACTTCTAGGATGAAATTAATGGAGGTTCCCGGTAAACTTTTGTAACTAATGTGCCATTATTGATTTTATTTGAGCAAAACTCCCTAGATTTCAACCTAAACCGGATACCGGTTATTAAGCCCTTGATGAGGACTAATTAAAGCCTTTCATTTGATACCTCATATGACTGCATTCCCAGAAGAAAAATTAACACCCCTTTTCGCATGTATGAGTAGCCTTCCTCAAACTAAACATGAAATGATCCCATGATTCTCCCCATATAAGGAGGTGCACCGACAGCATATTCTCATCAAACGTAGTGACAATTTCAGTATATACAGATACGTACATATGTACAAGTGGAGCCCTAAACTCCGCCATGCTATTGGCATAGAATGCTGGTCCCAAGCCCAGGTAAAGGAGGAGGGTTTGATGCAACGTATTTTGTACTATCCTCAGTAAAACAAAAATAAAATGATGAGATCAGGGAAGAAGATAAATAGAGTATAGTTGGAGTTATTCCAATATACTAAATCCTACCTGATCTATCTTGATAACAGGTCCCGTGACAGGCGGACCAAACAAATCCATACAATGTCATTAGAAACAAAATGATCGGATCGAGTAGCAAGCTTCGGAAAAATGCTAGGGCGTCTACCTCAGTCGACGCGGCAAGACGGCCCCGGTCCTGTCGAGAAATAGGCATGGTTTTTTGACGCATGGACGGCGTCAGGACGTAAGCAAGTTAGTCCGAAAAAAAAGAACAAATAAATATGTGTATGCACACTAAATGTTGGTACCCTAACTGGAAAGACCGAGGAACTTGCAAGAGCCCTTCGGAAAAGGTGCATTGATATCTGCGCTTTGCAAGAAACCCGAATGTCTGGTGCCACAAGCTGTGACATTGAACGCCAAAGCGATAAAAATGACTATAAACTTCTCCATTTTGGTAGCCCATATACTCAATATGGTGTTGGCATTGCCATCTCAAAGGGTTTCCGTGATGCCATTAAAGAAGTCGAACGATTTGATAATCGGCTGATGAAGCTCACCTGATATTATTATCAGCTGATCACATTACTTACTTCTTCACTCCGTACGCACCACCGCCACTGTTACTGATTGCAAAGCCGTTCCCTATGTTACCATCGCACCTCAACATCGGCCATTGATTTCCGTCCTGTAAATTAAGCCACCGATAAAACAGCGTGAGGAACGCACTGCCCCACGGAGTACTAAATGGTGGCGATTTTGTGAGAAGAAAAAATAAATTATCTCACTCACCCGATTACTCACCATTACGAATGTGAAAGAATCGTGGAACCAAATGAAAGAGACGATTCACAAAGCGGTCTCTACAACCCTCGGGGTCACCAAGCCGGGTAAGCGGTACATCAACCGAGATACTTGGCTTTGGAATGACGGTGTTGAAATGAAGGTCCGTGCAAAGAAACGCCTCTACCACAAATTTCTCGACGATAAAACACTGACCAATTGGCAAATTTATAAGAATGCCAACCGGTGTCACTTAAGCGGACTATTCCAAAA
Organism: Hermetia illucens; assembly: GCF_905115235.1. Classification (NCBI taxonomy): domain Eukaryota; kingdom Metazoa; phylum Arthropoda; class Insecta; order Diptera; family Stratiomyidae; genus Hermetia; species Hermetia illucens. Next base: position 94,613,252 of record NC_051853.1, on the reverse strand, counting down.
ATCTTAACGATAAACTGGACACTCGGGATGGCGGGAGAGATCTGTATTGACTTGCCAAAAGCCGTAACAAATGCACACAATATATTGAACACTTCCGTTGCGTTAATGAGAAGAACGATACTTTGCTTACCAACTGTTGACCCGCAACGAATAGATGGCGAGAATACTTCGAGCAAATTTCAACTGAAAAATTTGTTCATCGTCCACTTGCACAATCATTGCCGACATTTGGACCAGTTCCACCTGTCAGCGCAACGGGTGCTCAGAGGTGGCGGTGAGGAAGACGGGGCGGCAACCCTGTTGGCTGAACCAAAACCAAGTGGCCGAGGAGAACCTCCATAGTGGTAGCACCGGGGGACGCTGTACTCACTTTGGCTTGCCGGCCGTGATGCAGTAGGCGAATGTTCCAAAAGCCTAATTAGGACGATCAGACCCGAGTCTGCACGGGGACTCATCTGAAATGGCAATTGGCCACGAAACCTTACCAGGGGTATACTGGTACCATAGGAACCGGGATAGCTCCTGGACTCTCATACTTCGGGTGAACTCCCATTGTATGTGAGTACAGCTTGGTTATTTGCGGTAGGCCTCCTAGTGGGAGTTTCATGGGGGTTATGGTTATGCTCAAGCGAGAAGAGACCTTCGGACCTCGGCGTGGTGTTGCGTTTCAACACGGGTGCCGTACTCCTTAGTTCGGTAGAGATTTAGGTATTTCTTGCATCCACCAGTATGAATGCTAAGCCAGGACCGTAGGATTAAGTTTCCACGACAGGTACCTACGTAAAATACTCAAGGATTTAACTATCAGCGCAACGAAGTCGAGGATGCAATAAAACGAATGAAATCGGGGAAAGCAACGGGAACTGACGACACCGCATCTGAGCTGTGGAAAGCGAAGAGCTGGGACCCAACACTGTGACTCAGTAAATTCTTTAATCGGGTTATTCTGGAAGGAAGAACACCAGTTGACTGGCAAGAATGTACCACTGTTCCAGTATGGAAAAAGAAAGGTAGTCCAGCTGAATATTCAAATTACCGTACAATCTTTTTTCTTGTTATGGACACCGTCACACGGGATATTCAACGTCTAGCGCCCTATACACTGCTTTATGCAGATGATGTTTTCCTAACATCTAATAGCAAAAATGATCTGGAGAACCTTGTCCAAAAATGGAATGATCGCCTCATGCGACACGGTCTCAAATCTAAACAAAACTGAATTTTTTGACGACCGATCCCCACCCTAGCCTACATAACGACGAAATCTATGAGCGATACCTTCCTTATTAAGGCAGGTCTAGACCGGATACCGGTTGTTGCGCCGTTGATGATGATCATCATCAGGCACAATCACTGTCAGCGGCAGTGATCCGCCCAGAACTGAGCGACCTAAATACCTCGGATCAACGTTATCAGCCAATAGAGAACTGCGTTATGAAATTGTTTCACGCATTAACGCAACCTGGATGAAGTGGCCTTCCTCAACTGGTCTTCTTTGTGATCGACGTATCAACGAATGTCTCAAATCTAGAATTTACCGCAATGTCGTCTGTCCTGCCGCCCTCTGTGGTTTTAAGTATTGGCCGACTATAAAAGATAATGAACGGCGTCTTGCGGTAATGGAGACGAAGATGTTTCGTTGGACTAGTGGCGTCATACGTTTTGATCACATCCGAAATGAGGATATCCTCGATCGTTATGGGGTTGCACCGATCGTGGAAAAATTTTGAGAGAGGCGTCTTCGATGGTATGGTCACGCAATTCGTGCTGACGAGAATTCACTTGCCAAGATTGGTCTGAACATCGAAATCGATGGTAAACGACCAAAAGGTCGACCGAAACAACGGTGGCTTGATACGCTGGATGGGGATTTAAAGGCCTGCAGATTGCATCCAGATCAGGCATTTGATAGAGCCAAATGGCGAAACCGATCATGACGAGCCGACCCCGGTTGTAACGGGACAAAGACTGAAGAAAAATAAGAAGAAGTAAAGCCCTAAAGAATTCAACACAAGTTAAATGACCAGCAGATCAGTCTCCAAAAGCAAACTCAACCTTCCCAATGTATATGTGCACATCCCTTTTAATATCGGCCTCAACAGGTAACATTAACAAATTTTTTAAATTCATCATCTCACTGGCTATTATCATTTAGTTAATTAATTACATTAATAATTAATCTAGAAAATAGTGAATCCTCTGCTGCTAGCTCTTAAAATTTAAGTTGTTGTTGTAACATAACTAATTATATAATCACATAATCATGATAAAATGCTTCTGTGGTATAAAATTTGCAACAGAAACATTTAATTACATTAATTGTTTAAATTGTAATTGGGATTTTTGCAAGTTCATACGCAAAAGTACCTGCCAAGAAAAGCAATCAATTCACTTAAAAGTGGTGTAACCTCATTGATTCATTCCATACGCAGCAAACATAAATGCGTGGGCATGTAATTGCAGGATTGCAGGAAAATATAGTGAGACTTCCCAACTTCAAAAATGGGTAATATCAGATGCCTAGCGTTATACATACATTATGAAGCATGGAATGCCATACGTATCACCTACTTAAATCGAACCAAGAAGGCCGAACCCTAAACATGTACGTCTTCTCTTCTATGTATGCAGCGCCCGCTCGTGCTGTATTTTGCCCTTGATTTTAGTCTAGACACTGCACCGAATGAAATTCAAATTGGTTTAAAAATAAGCCTATTCAATTCAGGTCCCAGTACCACAACAGCACAACAGAAATAACAAATAACATTTCTGACTCTGTGGCATGAAGACCTACATAAAACCCTAACCACTGGTTGTTTTCGTGTTGCTCTGAATGCAGAAGGGACGCGAGGAATTATCTTCCAAAACAAACCTGCGGAACGCCATTCCGTCCTAGAACTTGACCGAGAATCATGTGCACAACTTTGTGTTTATGCTGCCATCAGTGAAGCAACTTAACTACTTAGTAACTTGTATTCAGTGTGGATAAGAAAGTGTGAGCCCGCAGTTATGCATAAGTGGGTAGGACAGTCAATGAAAATGCAATCTAATGCAACAATTTACAATGTCAGTACCAAAATACGTAGGCTTGACTGACCCCACGGCTTCACCGGGAGTTTCTGCATGCAAACATAAATTGTACAGAACCTGTTTGCAAATTAAGATCCAATAACAGAACGTTTTGGTCGCCTCATCAATTAATAAATTAGGTTGGGAAAGGGAGTTCCCACTTTTTATTATTATTGTATCAAAAATGGTGAATACGGTATGGGTCTTCAGGTAGCCCACCTGGTAGTAAAATAATCTCGAAACAGTTCCTAACACTCCAAAACCAAACATCAATTTCTACTCCACCGTAGAGGCCGAAAAATGGAGCAAACTGTGGGGTTTTTTCAAGAAAATTCAACAACATATCAATATTCGGTAAAAAGGGGTTCAAAAGTAGTAGACAAAACTAGTCAATTTTCCCGGAGCTGTTTAAAAACAAGTCGGGAAATCGGAAGCTAGACGCTTCAGGTATGAAAGGTTTTGTTTGTTTCTGATGAAACTATCCCACATGTATGTAGCCCGTAATGTATACATATATTCAGCATAACCAACTGCACACTTTAATGTGATATTAATATTTGTTATTTTTTGGTGCAGTACATTTACATGGAAGGGACAACTCTGAGCTACTGTAACTTTATTACTAATACGATTTTGATCAAACTTGAAGATATCATGCTTCATACTATAATCTATATTTCTGCAAATTCTTACAACTCTAGGATAAACTCCATGATTTTTTTCAGATTTTTTTGTTGAGTAGTTTCTGAAAACGGTTCCTTTAAAGAAATCATCACTTTGGACGCCCCGTACTCCACGCCTTTGCCGCAAAAGTCAAAATTGCCACAAAACTTCGAAAAGTATTCATCAATACCTCTCATTTGATATCCAACGTGACTATATTCGGAGAAAAAAATTTCAAACCCATGTTGCCTTAAGGTAGAAACCAGTGGCCGTTCGCAGTTCCCCCCTTCCCATCAATTTTCGTGTCAATTGGTGCATTTCGTAAAAAATTGCGTGTGACAGACGGACAGGCGAGCAGGCGCACAGACGATGGGACACCGACTAAAGTGGAATGTGCGCAAATTGGACGACAGGAGGATACCCGTTTGAAGAAATAACCGCAGCGCCTGGAAATGGGTTCGTAAGAGTTAAAATTAACGGTGTTCATGTCTATAGTTGCTACGCTCCGCCAAACGGAAAAAACGTGGAATATGAGCGAATGTTAGATGAAATCGCGTTAGGCGGAAGTGTACAATCCCCAGTTGTCATCGTTGGGAACTTCAATGTATGGCATACCGAATGGGGAAGCAAGGTTCCTAGCAATAGAGGGCTCATACGAGTATTGCTGACGTGGAAATGTTCACTGAGATATTTAGGGATAGTTCCACACCAACAGGTACAGTGAGTGAAAAATCTGAGCAAATTGTCAGCATGTGATGCCTCTATGCCAAGGCGCAGAACCAATGCTCACAGATTACCGAAACCGTGGTGAAATGACGAAATCAGACGACTGCGTGCCATATGCCTGCAAGCGAGAAGAAACTACCAACACCCAAATGATGAGCAGGAAATTGCACAGAGGAAGGCGAGGTATCAATTAGTCGAAGAGAGCTGCGGAAGGCAATCCGTGAAAGTAAACAGAATTCCTTTAAAGAACTCTGCGAAGAGGCCGACATGAACCCGCGGGGAGGAGCCTATAGAGCGGTAATCGTCAAGTTGAAAAGAAGCAGGGCCGCGCAGATAAAATGTCCAGTTTTATTAGGAAGAATAGTGACCATTCTATTCTTACAGCAAAGCAAATGCACTATTGCGGTCGAAAGAGGGCATCCCAAAACGGATATCCCAAGTATAACAGAGGATGAGTTTATCATTGCCTGCGAAAAAGTAAGTGCTAAAAAGCACCCGGACTGGACGGAATACCGAACGTGACTTTGAAGGCGGCGATAAAAGCAAAACCGGAGTGGTTCGTTTCCACTTTTAACACCTTCCCGACCCCGTGAAAAAGGCAAATGCTGGTGCTGCTCCCAAAGAGTGGTAAACCACCTGAAGAGTCATCGTCGTATCGTATTTGTTTGCTGGAGAATATAGGAAATGTGTCATCATCATCCTCGACGTGAGGAATGCTTTCAACTCAACGTAATGGCAGCATATAATAAGATCCTTAAACGAGCTCAATGTTCCCTCATATACTCAGCTAATCATCGGGAATTATTTCGTGGATGGAAAACTCCTCTACGACACCGACGTAGGCCTAGTTGAATATTTGATAACCGGCGGCAAAACTGTGGTCTGTACTGGTCAGCAGTCGTAAACTGAATGAAACTCCATGGTTTCGTCTGAAGCAGCATGTGATAGAGTTCAAGCCTTTCATCAAATACCTCGGCGTTATGCTGGATCATCAATTGACCTTCAAGGAACACTTAAGCTATACCGGCGAGAAAGCAACGAAAGTTGTAACTGCGTTAACTGGCATGATGCCCAATATTGGAGGACCCAAATCACCGAGAAGGCTGCTGCTAGCCAGAGTATGTTCATTCGTTTTGCTATATGCAGCACCCGTTTGGACAAAAGCCCTTAATGTTCAGGCGTATAGAAGAAAATTGCCTTCAGTATACCGTCTAAGTCCGTTAAGAGTCTCTACCACATTCCGAACAACATCAGACAAAGCAGCTTTCGCAGTCGCGGGAATGGTGCCTATTGATATTTTGGCTGAGAAGATTGGAACACTATACAATTAGAAAGCACGTAGTGACCATAATATCGATGATCGGCGACGAGAAGAAAGAGCGCACTCAATTAGAGTGTGGCAGGAACGTTGGGATATTCTCATAAGGGTAGGTGGACGTACAGGCTAATTCTAAATATCCATCATTGGATCACGCGCAGCCATGGAGATGTCCACTATCACTTGATCCACAGGTATTTACATTGTTTTGGACGATTCTCCCTTCTGTCCTGAGTGTATAAACGAATACGGGGACCCGGAGCACATACTCTTCGTATGTCCGAAATTTGCAAATGAAGGGGAGTAGCGTTAATGCGTGAAGCAATTTCATAGTGCAGCTCTCCATTGGCTGATAGCGTTGACCCGAGGTATTTAGATCGCTCAATTCTGGGCAGGTCCCTGCCGCTAACAGTAATTGTGCCTGTTTCATGGGGATCGGTCGTTAAAAATTCAGTTTTATTCAGATTCAATCTGAGACCGTGTTGCATGAGGCGATCATTCCATTTTTGGACAGGTTGCTCGAGATCATTTTTGCTATTAGATGCTAGGAAGACATCATCTGCATAAAGCAGTGTGTAGGGCGCGGGACGTTGGATGTCCCGTGTGACGGTGACCAGAACAAGAACAAAGAGAAATGACGAGAGGGCGCTTCCTTGGTGAACACCAACAGAGACACCAAGCGGTTCAAATTTTACATTCGTAGTAGAGCAATTGAACCCAGCGCCCGAGTTTTCCTGGTACTAAGTGTTGTCGTAAAGTATACCAAATAAGTTCATGTGGCACACGGTCAAACGCCTTCTCTAGATCTAGAAATGCAATGGAAAGAGTGCAATGCTTCTCACTGTGTTTCTCTATAAGTAACCGCGCAGGGTGTATTGTGTCAGTAGTTCCGCAGTTCTTGACAAATCCGGCTTGATTCACGGTTATTTCAACGATTTCGCGAATACGGTTGTCAATAATGCTCAAATGGCATGTCGTCAGGTCCTGTGGCTTTCCAGTGACAGCGATCGCTTTCCTTGCTTCCCGGTTGGCATTCTTCGTCGAGAAATTTGTGGTAGAGACGTTTCTTTTCACAGACCTTCCAAAGCCAAATATCTCGGTTGATGTACCGCTTACCCGACTTGGTGACCCCGAGGGTTGCAGAGGCCGCTTTGTGAATCGTGTCTTTCATTTGGTTCCACGATTCTTCCACATTCGTAATAGTCGGTAATCGCATGAGTGAGATCATTTCTACTTTCTTCTCACCAAATCGCCACCATTTAATACTCCGCGGGGCAGTGCCGGATAGCTGAGTGGTTAGAGCACAAGGCTATCGTATGGAAGGTGGCGGTTCAAATATCACTGGTGACAGTGGGATTTGTATCGTGATTTGACGTCGGATACCAGTCGACTCAGCTGTGAATGACGAAATTAGTAAGACTGACTAGGCTGATCCTGACCAATGTGCGAGGCCAGATAAAAGTAGCAGGATCACTCGCAAGGCTTCTAAGACAAGGGGATGCCCTATCATGCATCCTCTTTAACCTGGCCCTCGAGAAAGTGATCTGTGATGCTGAGGTAAATGCAAGAGGTTCGATCCTCTTTAAGTCCACCCAACTACTGGCCTATGCTGACGATATCGACATCATTGGAAGAACGACCCGAGACGTACAAACTGCCTTCATCCAGATCGAGGAGGCGGCGCGAGATCTTGGGCTGCACATCAATGAAGGCAAGACAAAATATATGGTGATAACGTCAGCACCGAAGACGAATCAACCAAAAACTTCAAACCACACTGATCAAACACGAAGAAGAATAAGGATAGGAGAATACAACTTTGAGACCGTTGACAATTTCTCCTACCTAGGGTCGAAAATCACAACCGATAACAGCTACGATGATGAAATCCGCGCACGGTTTTTGTCAGCCAACAGAGCCTATTTCAACTTACAAAGACTGTTCCGCTCGAAATGTCTCACCATAGGGTCAAAGCTCTTACTGTACAAGACTATGATCTTGCCAGTCCTCATGTATTCCTCGGAGACTTGGGTTCTTAGCAAGAAAAATTGCGAACTCTTGGCCGCGTTCGAGAGAAAAATCCTCCGAAGAATTTTTGGCCCCCTACATAAGGACGGACGATTCTGTAGCCTGCATAATGACGAAATCTATGAGCGATACCATGACCGTCTGGTTGTGGATAAAATCCGGCTAAATAGGCTGCGGTGGGGTGTCACATAATTCGTATGAATGAGGACCATCCAGCCTGCAAAATCTATAAGGGAAATATCTATGGCAAAAAAAGAAGACGAGGCAGACTCTGCTGAGATGGAACCATTGCGTAGATCAGGACGCGAGGCAGCTTATAGGTATATCGAATTGATGGACCTCGGCGCAAAAGCAGGATGTCTGAAGTTCCGAATTATGGTTATTGCATCGTTGATGATGACGATGACGTTTGTTTGGTGCAATGCAGCGCAGATATTCCAAAGATTCACCCACCCTGCCCTACGAAACTCAAACTTCTGTTTTGTCTACATGAATGATGGAGGATGGACGATTCCGTAGCCTACACAATGATGAAATTTATGAGCGATACCATGACCGTCCGGTTGTGGATAAAATCCGGCTCAATAGGTTACGGTGGGCGGGTCACTTAATCCGTATGGATGAGGATGATCCCACCCGGAAAGTCTATAAGGGCAACATCTATGGTAGAAAAAGAAAACGAGGCAGACCCTGCCTAAGATGGAGCGATGGCGTAGGTTAGGACGACATACAGCTTTTAGGGATGTAGAATTGGTGGACCTCGGCGCAAAACCGGGATTTCTGGAGTTCCTTATTAAGGCAGGCCTAGACCGGATACCGGTTGATGAGCGCAATGCTGACAACAGTCCCTCCTATAGGGTACTATAATCCTATTGTGTACCGTTACGGTCTTGAATAAAGTGCTCTAACACACTTCAAGGCCCTGATTCAATTGGATTCTGACGCCAACGATTATTATTATTATTAATGGTTTTAATTAAACGTGCAAGAACTGATATATAATTAAAGAGTTGTGATTTAACTAAACCCAAAACAATTGAACGAACTGCTGGGTTTTAAATACCACAGGACCACGGCTCCCCGCCCACCCTGTACTAGGTAGGAAGGTAAAACGACTCGAGCATGCTGCATCTGCTCAGAGATATGGTTTCAAAACTGCTATCGACTCCACCTCCCCGAGATACGGAGTCGGAGGTCGACACACCCAGAGACCTTGAGACGTACTCGCAGGTCCTTATTAGGATGGACGCTTCTCAGAAGCCGCTTCACCCACAATATCAGGGTCCCTTGAAAATCCAGGAGTGACGAGAGCACCCGCGAATAATTACTTCACCTTAGAATTCAGTAAATATAAAATTGGTTATTATTTATTTTTATGTGGAATTTTCCGTAGCCTACAAAATGATGAAATCTATTAGCGGAACCATGAGCGTCAGGTTGTGGATAAAATCCGGCTCAATAGATTACAGTAGGGGGGTCACTAAATCCGTATGGATGAGGATGATCCCACTCGGAAAGTCTATAAGGGAAATATCTATGGTAGAAAAAGAAGACGAGGCAGACTCTGCCTGAGGTGGAGCGATGGCGTAGGTCAGGACGCCAGACAGCTTTTAGGGATATCGAATTGGTGGACCTCGGCGCAAAACCGGGATGTCTGGAGTTCCTCATTAAGACAGGCCTAGACCGGATACCGGTCGTTGCGCCGTTGATGATGATGATGTGGAATTTTCATTGACTGCAAAATGTTCTTACATGGGATACAACTTGGCTTCAACATTGTTAAATGCTCCATCCATATGCAGGGTGGTAGCTAGAGTGCTCGTATATTACTTTTACTTTAGCGACTGCTCAAGTTAGCTAATTATCTTGCAAAGAGCGGTTTATGTGGAAGTAGACGCCTTGAGAGTTTGAGACTCCAAAATCGTCCTTAAGTGAATGTCCAGGACGCTTTCTAGGGTCTTCGAGACGAAAGAAGTAAGGCTTCGCGGACTCGTATCCGCCCCTATATTCTTTTTTCTTGAAAAACACGGATGCACGTCTCCAACAAAAAAGGACGGACTATGCATTCTATCACTAAAATTAACGTCTTTCTAAATTCTTGTAAAGCTCGCAAAGTCATCTGTAAATCAGAGTATTTATAATACATGCCCATTTCGCCTAGAATAGGATCAATTTCCTACTTTTTGATAGTCTATGGTTGTTCATTTAATACCATTGATGAGTACATACAAGTACTTAGTGAAATTACAAACCCTGTCTCAAAGACACGAATGTTTTTATTATCATCGATTCTTACTACGCCTCTGTTGAATAAAGTGTAAGCTACTTACCATAAAGTAACAAGATGATTACTACCTGGTCACTGAATTGACTTCCTCCTGTGTTCGCTATTTTTTTTTTCAATTTGTCATGTATCAGTCTGGAAAGCAACTTCAGTCGCCAATTCGCCATCTCCCATGTGAGTAGCGAGACGGAAAATCAACTTAGACCAGTTGCGCCCTCGGCATTCGGCACTGGAAGAACTTATTTTTCGCCATCTAAGATACATTAATCCTTGACCATATTGCTAAGGAAGAACTCGATCCGTTAATAACTTTACGAGTTATGTAAGACGCCAGTAATAACATGACTCAAAACAATCCGGTCAAGTGAAGCCATTGATAAAGGTTTCTTTACTGTAGCAGACTTTGTGTCTAGTTGATGATACGTGCTTGGCATGTATCATTAAGTGCCGGGTGTATGGTTCAATCAGAGCAATTACCTTATACGTAAGTGATAAATTAAATAAGAAATGATTGAATTATCTGGACAATGTTACTCATTCATTCATTCCATTGGAATTACACATTTTTAGCCAAATTAACAATCTTTTCAAATTTAGGAAATTTGTTCTCGCTTTGGAGGATCTAAAACAACGTGAGCATTAGTGCTAAATTAAAGGAACGGCTATCAACTGCAGATAGATTCCTTCAAAGAATATGTTAAATTCCTTAGAATTCCTAAGCAAATTTCAGCAAGTCACAAATATTTCTCGAGTCCCACGCCCTCAATTGAGCTTCGAATTTCATGTTTTATTCGCGAAAATGGCAAGATCTGGTTTACAGTATAATCATTGCTCTTGACCATGGACTCCATTATGTGTATGTAGGTCAAGAATTCAAACAAAAAGTCCAATTAGTATTTCGGGAGGCTTAATCAAGATTTCATTGCTGGAAGTTGGACTTTTGGGGTGAATGATACGGTTCGTTCAGCCACACCTATCTCGAAGCTCCACGATGGACTTCTGCCTCTTCATCAAATACTTCTCCATTTTATAAAGTCAAAACACCGAAAAAGAGGTTACGCAAAGCGGTGTCGAATAAACCTTCCATTGATACCGAAAGGTACTGTTTCCTGTTTCCATTCGATATTCAGTGCTACGTCGACAATAACTGCAACACACTCCCAAGCAAGTATGAAGTCTGAATAAAAAATTATTGATCTAGACTAAATTGATACTTTTTTTGCAGTCATACTTTGCACTTGACTGTGATCGAAATTCCAATTGAAGTCAGGTTAAGTCAGCAAATCTCGAACCACATTCACAGTAGGTGACACAAGTAAGGAAACGTTTCCACCTGAATTCCCTTTCTTGGTATTTTTGAATCAATTGTTAGTCCTTTTAATTTAGTTTGTATCTAAAAAAAAGCGATGCACTTAGGCTAGGTGCCAATTATAGTTGGGCAAGTGTCGCCACTCAGCTTCCGTTTCAAATATTTCAGCATCTTTTAGTTAATTGGCCCGTTCTTAGAGCATTCTCCAATGTTATGTTGCAATCAATACCACAAAACCCATGCAGATGGTTATGTACGATACCTAGTGTGCCTTCAAAAATGTAATTCAATTCGATCACTAGCCACGCGGATAATCCTGCACGCTTTTGGTAGCTTCAATTACAGCACAGCCACGAGTTTCATGTTAGCAATTAAATAGACCGGATTCGCTTTCGATCAATTCTATTTGTCAGCTATTTTACAAATTTTCAAATAAACTTGCTGATATGGAAATTGATTGAAAAGAAAAAGACGACCTCGAAGATTTCCAACCGCAGATTGTTTTTTTAACTGACATTGGGCTTTTGAGAGTAGATGAAAATTTTGCCGTTGAATCAATACATTAAATGTAAGCCTTTGGAATCATTGGATCTTCACTAAAAACCACTAAAATTGTTAGAAGCAAAAAGTATAAAAAGGAATTTTCCGCAAAAATTTTCGGCTTACTTTTAAGCGGGGTATGCCCAGAAACATCGTACACTATTTTCATTTCGTTGTCTTTAATTTATTATCTCCAGAATTATCGATGCGGAAATGGTGCTGTTTTAACCGCTCAGCAGCAATGGCCACCATCGGAAAATAGTCGATCAAATAATATCAGTAGGACTTTCTATTCAATAGAAATACGAAACAGTTTCGGTAGCATTCTCTAGGCTTGATATTGGAAAAAAAAATTTTACCTTATACATGAAAGTCCTTTCCTATTGATTTTTTTGTTTGTTTTAAGTTTAATTAGTGTTAGGAAAATAGGAGTAAATTTTGTACAGCATAGCTTTTTTCATCTCCTAAGTGTGCCTGCTTTTTTACACTTCTAAATTCATTTGTGAAGGACATACCTCAATGGTCCGGATGGAATGGAAATACTGGAATCAATAAAGTTTTATCGGATTTTTTTTTTAAAGGAGTTTCCATAATCTTCTTAAGGGATTGCATCCTTACCATATCTGCTTCTAGATACTCACTATGGACAAATATCCATTCTCTACATACAGAACGAGCTGAACCTGGCAGACCTTGTTCCGCTGATAAATTACCACCATCGCCACCTCCAATCATCCACATCAGGCCTTCCCTGTCATCAGTCCGTGTAATACAAGTTATCCCTTAAAATACTAAGGGGGACCCCAGAGAGTGGTTTGGGAGATTCTACCGTAATAACAAGAAATAATCAAATCCTAAGTTTTTTGTGTGTCCCAAATTAGTTGAAAATTGATATTATATTAATACGCCTATAATTCCTTCTTTCAAAAAATATGAACAAATAAAAACATTTTTACTACTCTTTGCAAGAAGTCCATTTCCATTGTGTTCCGTCATTTGCCTGATCTGTCTCCATAACCACGAGACGCCGTTCATTGTCCTTTCTGGTCGGCCAACACTCAGAACCATAGAGGGCGACATAGCGGGCCACACTGCGGTAAATTTTAGTTTTGGAACATCTGTTTATACGTGGATCACAAAGAACACATCCAGGATGTGCTAATGCTTGAACCAATTGAATAGCACAGTTCTCCATTGGCAAATACGATTCAACGGGGCATCTGCATTGCTATTGCAAAACAAGCTTTTCAAATTAACTTCAGACTTTTCCAAATCAATTCTAGAACTACACATTTTAAATTCAGAAAATATCTGAGCCCCCTATCAATTTTTTATCACACAACGCTGAATGTCATCACGCATCTGCTAACTATGCTGTCGTTAATTGTGTTAAAGTAGGAGTTGTTTTCAATTTTTCACCAAATGTTTCCTTGAGGTACTTCCAGCGTTGCTTGACTTCTTCACACTATTGAAATCATCTGCATCTGTGATAGCACGCTTATAAAGAAAAAAACTTACTTCATAAAGCTAAACTCTCCGCAATTTTGCGCCAAATTTGTTTTTTGTGTTTCACGACTCTGCTCTTTACTATAACGTACATCATAACTTTTACCACTGAATCAACTGGACTTCATTTCTTCTGATTTCACTAAAAACAACGCTTTTTTGACAATATTCACAGCATAAGTTTCAAAACAAAACAGGACCCTCTATCGACATTAGTGAAGACTTGAGCCATGACTTAAGCCTATTATACAGGGTGCGGCAGCATAACTTCCTTTTTTCAAAACTCAATAAAAACTATTGTATGCATCGGAAAATATTTATTTAGTTTTTATAATGTAGGTACATGTCTAAAGTTTTTATTTACATTGTTTTGAAGATCAAATCTGTTAGGTGACGTCCCCCATTCTCCATACATTGCGTAAACCGATTTCTGGCGTTTGTCATGACTCTTGTTAGCATAGCAGGTGTTATGTTGGCAATTTCTTCTTGGATGTTGGTCTTCAAATCTTGTAGGGTTCTTGGACGGTTCACATAAACACGGGATTTCAAAAAACCCCATAGAAAAAAATTACAAGGGGACAGATCGGGAGAGCGTGCCGGCCATTCCAAATCGCCTCTAATTGAGATAAGGCGCTCTGGAAAGTGTTCCCTCAAAACAGCCATCGATGCTCTTGAAGTGTGTGCTGTTGCACCGTCTTGTTGGAACCAAGTGTCCCCCAAATCCAAATTTTCTAGCCGCGGGAAAAAAAATTCTGTAGCATGTTTACATACCGGTCCGAATTCACTGTCACTGTAACCTCATTTTCCTCAAAAAACCAGGGACCAATAATTCCAGCTGAGGAAATTGCACACCACACTGTGACTTTGGGTGAATGCAAAGGCTTTTGATGCAATTCTCGAGGGTTGGTGTCAGCCCAGTAGCGCATGTTTTGCTTGTTAACCGACCTACACAAATGAAAATGGGCTTCATCGCAAAAAAAAAACAATAGCACCCTCGGGAACGACAACAAGAAGAAGCTCACACGCGTTCATCCGAGAATTGAAGTCACGTTCTGAAAGTTCCTGCACAATCGCCATCTTATAGGGATGAAAACGAAGATCATCACGAAGAATTCTTCTCACAGAACGATCGGATAGTCCAAGGGCAGATGCGTGTGTGCGCGCAGAACGCCGTGGCGATCGCAACATTGACGCTCTCACTGCTTCAACGTTCTTAGGTGATCTAACGGGCCGAGGGACTTCAGTTCTTCCTTTTGTCGCACTTGCAGTTTGTCTGAATGTTGTGACCCATGTAACAATTGAGTTGCGGTCTGGGACGGGAGCCATCGGGGCTAAATTAAAGCGATTCCGAAATGCACGCTGTGTTGCAATAACCGAACATCCGCTTGAAAAGTAAACCTCAACGGAGCGGCAACGCTCCTCACTATTCCAACACATGATGGCGACTGAACCATGTCGGGACAAAACTTTACAGTATCCCCTCTTGAATGAGACCACTAGCGCTCCGCTATGACATCAACTAACTAAGTGGCGCGCATTTTAAAAAAGGAAGTTATGATGCCGCACCCTGTAGTTATGGTCGGCGGCGATTAAGTTTTGAGTGCAAATTTCATCACCTTAAGGCAAATAAGCAACAACTTATTAGATTATTCTATTGTTAAACACATAAAAGAGGGTATTATTTTAAAAAGAAGCTGTAAAAACTGTCGACTTGAAATTTTGCATGCTTCTTTATTGAATCCTGGAAATTGAAGTTTAAAGTTGTTTACAAAAAATAAAAAAAAATAACCCAGATGTTGCAGCATGAGAACGCAATGAGATAGAAAGACGCAAGGCAGTACCCAGATTTTCCAAGCCATCTGTAATCAATTCAACCAAAATATTTCCTTAGTTTTAATATAAATCTACTGCACACAGCCATAGATTTTATGTTTTGGTAATTTAGCAAGATTTTAAACATAGGGTCCGCGATTTTTTGTAGTATTTTCCATTGCTCCTGAACTTCCAAAATTTTATATATTTGTCTAATTTTAGGTGCGTTCAGTAGTTAATTATATCATAAGTTTGTAAAAGTGAATTAGAATACATCGGTTCATCAGATTTTTCTTTATGATATACCGTCCAACAGAAAACCATGCTTTGACAAAAAGCTTTTACTATTTTCTACTGTATGGAAACCTTTAAATGCACGCTTCAAAATATAATTAAAACGAAGGTAGATAGCAACTTAAGATTTTGGACATATCAAAATAAGTTAACAAAAAAAGACAAAAAAATGTTAACACTAGAACAAATCTTAGTTCACTATAATTAAAGCTATACTAGGAGTGACCTGTAGTCGCACCCAACAGGAGGCAGAATCGCTGGACTGCTGCATACATAAAACCATCTATATATTTATGTATGTACAACAATAGGAAACTTTTGTAGTTCACTTCATTATAAAATCTCATGTAAACACAAAAAAAGTTAAAAATTTAATTTCTTGTGAAAAAAATCAAATAATAAAAATATAAAAGCACATTATTATTATGATTTTGGAATAAATCAAATAACATTTTTATAACTACGTCTACGCAAAAATATTGGCAGAAATTTTCAACTACGTGGAAAAAGTCGTCATTTCTCCATTCTTGGTTTCAATATTGTTGTTAAACTATGACCAGACCTGTTTGGGGGTGTTGTGATCGCCTTCAGACACAGCATTACTTTCCCAACAGTTCCACATCAAACAGAACATGACATTATCATAGCTTGCACTAAGCACCTACAACCCAATATTACAATTATCTCCGTATGCTTTCCTACGTCAACCAAATATCTACCTCTAGCACAGAAATCAACAGGCTACTTCAATTTTTGGAAGGCAGGTTCTAGCTGATGATATCAATGTACGTTCCCAAACATCGGGTGACACTATCAATTCTCCCAAGGGTGGAGGTCTTTCAGAGCATCTCTCTGAAACAGACTTTCAAATCATTAATAATGGGAAACCTATCTACCACCATCTCATCAACAGCACACGAATTCACCTCTCGGGCCCGGACCTAACAATAGTAAACAACCCTAGCTTCGGTCAATATCAGCTGCTGCTACCACATCCCAATCCTAATCTCATCCATTTCTACTACCCAAAGGTCAGAATCCTTTATAGCATGCAGTTTACTCAGAAAAAAGCGGTATAATCTCATGCCCACAGTCTGAAGTGCGGAGAGTTAGTTTTTGCAATTCTAGGAAGCCAAAAGGCTGACGGAACCAATTTCTAAAAGTTTTTTTCCACGAAAAGTAGTGTTGCTACAAGGTCATGCCACTTATTTGTTTTGACTTATTCAACAAAGCTTCAGAAAAATAGGAAAAAAAGTCCGCGAAGCAAATGTCAGCATTGGGATGTTAAAATTGAGGAAATAAGCCACTCCACAAATCTTTCACAATTATTTACCTTCATCGAACGAATCCAGAACTCCTCGCAGAAAACTCAACCCAAATTCTTATAGAATGACGAATACAACGTCAAGTACCTTGATCTACTAAGGACACAATACTATCCACCGTCGCGGCTGTCTCCGTCTGGGCCAAATATGGCTGGTGTACCCCAACCATTTTCACTTGCGGATCTGATGAAAGTACTTTCCAAACAGGTTTCCTCATCTGTTTCAGGGGTGGATTCCATCGCCTATGACATGCAGCGTAGCCTGAATGCGTTTGCTCAAACACAGCTGTTAGAGGCCTTAAATTCTCTATGAATGCAGAAATTGGTGCCACCTGAGTGAAGAATCATTCGTGTAGTCCTGATTCTGACAAGAAACAAAGTTCCCACGGACGTCCACAATATCAGACCAATCTCGCTAACCAACGTTTTTGTCTAAACACTGACTGCAATGGTCACAATTTTTTAGAAGATTTCCCAAGCCGAGGCTATGCTTATAGGAAGCATAAATCCCCAAGTATATGTCTAAATGAATTTCGAAATGAAATTCGGTAAAATAGGAAAAGTTGCATATATCAGCCATTTCATTTGATATCCAAAGTGCCTACGAAAAAGCTGAGCTAAACCAACCAAAAATGTTACTTTGAGTCTCATGCTGCCCCTACAGACATTCCGTCGTGGATTCTAAACTTTCTGCAACACACTCATTCAAAATGGCCTACCGCAAGGCAGCTGCCTTAGTCCTTATTACTTCTAGCCTGCACACTATTGCGGACGCCTCAAATTGCTGACAACTTTCTCATCATTTCGTCTGGTAAGACCAGGGAATTGTCAGCCGACAACCTCCAATAAAAGGCCAATCAATTTGTCAGCCTTTGCAACAGATTGGCGCTCCCCATCAACATCGACAAGTCCAGCACAATAAGATTTGTCAAAAATCAAAAGGATGGACTCATCATCAGGGTAGGAAATCAGCTGATCTTACACACCAGCCATATCAAATTGTTAAATTTAATTTTGATGATATCTTAACAAATGAATCAGCTGCAACCAACGCTCTACGGACAGTGTTCGGTATTAACAGTGGACACAACTCCAACAAAAGCTCAATGCTCTATAGGAGCTTTATCAGACCCAGGCTTCAATATGTTGTAGCGTCTACTGTCTACAACCCAGGTTGCATTAACAAAAATCTGTACAGCTTTACGGCCTCCCAGCTGCGAAGCTGTGTAAGACTCGCTAATTCCATCCCGACGCATGTAATCTTCGCCATTACGGGCGAACCTCTCCCCAAACACCGAGGAATGATTCACACTGCAAAAGAAATTAAAAAGCTACAACAGGAAAGTTTTTGAGAATATTTTTACAAACCTTTTAGCTGAGAATGGTTATACGCATTGTTTCAGAGCCTGATCCACCAAAATCCAAACCACATTGGAACACAGCACTGCAACTAACCCTTCTCGGAACCAAATTGCATCACAATATTGCCGACTTGTGGATGAGCGTACAAATTGTGGCTTCCACCTACTTAGAGCTGATGCAGCACGCTCGGCCGATTCCACGGCCAGCGCTATTATTCTTTCCATATCTGAAGAATGTTTACTTTGCAATCTCGATGAAACTACGATCCTCACTACTGAGGTAGCCACCATCAAATTTGCAATCCGTGCAGCAAAGTACTGAGATCTCCAAAAAATTGTCATTTTAACTGACAGTCTGGAAGTGTGCAAATGCATGTTATCTGAAACACCCACCCACTACTTAGCTGCAGAAATGCATACATTTGTTGAGGATTCTCACCTTGGGAAAGTCCAACTAATTTTAATCCACTGCACAGCGGGGTTCCTATTAACGTACTAGCACACAAGGCTGCTGAAAAACTTACCCTAGCAGGCACACACAAAACTTCCTTCTGTCCTCTCACGACGGACTGACAATAATTACCAAAATCACAACATTGCCAACATTTTCCCACAAATTTCAACCAACTTTTCGTTCTTCCCGCTAGAACTTAAATCTGAAACCAACACATTGGTTATCCACCCTGTCACCAACCATACCTTCGACAAGGTCTTCCTAGCCAGGATAGGTGTCTTAACCACGTACCGCTGTGACGCATGCAGCGAAGTTGAAACCAAAGACCACATTATCTTACACTCCGGAAAACTCCAAAAATTTCGCCTACGGCACTCCCTCTTCAAAGAACAGAAATGTCTGGCTGATCTTTTTAGTGGCATGAAACACGATAGTATAATTAAACAAGTCAGACCCGGAAATTCGCTGGTTCAGGTAGGACGGGTTTTGTTTGTTTCTTATATATATTTGAGTGCACAACTATCCCATTTGTACCCCGTAATGTACGTGTATATGTTTATTTAGTATATCAAACTATTCACCTCAGTGTGGTATTGATATTTTGGGTTGCAGTAAATTTGCATGGAAAAGGCAAATTTGAGCTACTATAACTTTATCACCAATAGTACGACTCTGATCAACCTTGGGGATATCATGCTTCATACTATAGTCTACATTACAACAAATTCCTATAACTCTAGAATAAACTTAAAGGGGGATTTCTATTCAATTTCCACAAAAACATAGTAATACACTATTATCAACTTAATTTGTCATTTTCGACCTTCCGCATTCCCCACCTTTCTAAAAAATATCAAAACTAATGCCGTTGAAAAATACTAATCATGACCTTTCATTTGATACCCAATATGACTATTTTCGGTGAAAAAAAAACATTTACATGTCCCTTTTGTATGTTCGAGGACGCTTCCTTAAATTTACATAGAATGATGTTACTTGCAGCATGTGTAGGCGTTCACAGTTCCCACCTTCTCGATATAGCCGTTTCTGAGAAAAATGCGTGTGACAGACAGTCAGACAGACACACACAGGCACAGGCAATTCGTTTTCTTCTTCTTGATAATGATCACACTCCGTACCAATAAAACGCTCCTCAAGCCTTGACATTGCCTCTCATAGTATGTTAGGAATTAAATTCTCCATCTATTCTGCAAAAACAAAACGGTAATAAAAAGGCTTTCCCATCAACTGCTATATGATTAGGGAAAGGAGGATTCAAAGTTTCCTTGGAGGCCCGGAATAGAAATTTCAATGAAAAAGGGATAATAGAGCGGCATAATTTTCGCCGTAAACCCGTAGGCGAGCCGGCCAGACATGTTTATTTAGGCTTTGAAACTATTTAGCTCTTCATTTGATTTATTATACTTTTCTTGTACACTCTGCTGGATAAGATATCCTATCCTCAAGCTACTATTATTCCGAACTAGCATTTTATCTACATTTGAATAACAAAGTAGTTGTTTTAATTCTTGTGGTACAGGGAGAGGGACAGATCTTTTCCAAACTAATGCTACTAGCTTTTGACTTAGATGCTACCAGACTTGCCAATATTAGAAGTCTTTGCTCCTATCGTCAAGACCTTACTATGGGTTTCGCTGAAAATGTTACATATATTCCGAGATGTCAGCCGGATTCGTGTCACAGTTTCCGGCAGACACTTTGATTTGTCAAAATGATACTTTCCGGCGGAATTTTCTTTCTCTTGGCTTTAAAATTGAATTTACTTATGTCGGGAACGTGGTTTAGAAAAGCCAATCTTGGGCTCCTATATATTCGTATGACAATATCCGCGGCATGTAACAGTGAGAACTCTAGCTTTTCACACTCAAAAAATCAATGATGCAGAAGGATTTCAACTGTAGGCCGGATCTTGGATATCAATTGACTCAGTTGTGAATGAGTATCTGAGTGAAATTGAAGTAATAATTCCGGGAAAGCGCAGTGTAGACAAAATTGGCTCCAAAGGTACGGTTATTGCCTCCAAATGAAGAAGACACACAATTAGATAATTGCAGGATTTTTTTTTGTAGAAGAACAAAGGCTTATCAAGCGACTATAGTTGACTTCGGTAAACTGATGACACTTTCCCTCGTAGGTATAATCCTAACAAGAGCATGGGCTCTGTAAAATGCTAAGCCAAGCCTTCCTCTAACGCAGTTAACGTTTTCAGTCAATTGACGCCTGTGAATTCTAATAAGGATAATGGATTCTAAGCCAACATATTTTCCAATTTTCACGCTTCTCTTCACAACCGACTTATATTTTTTCCTGTTTAGTTCTTTGTGAATCATAGGCAAGCCTGACGAGATGGGAAGGGAAGGGTTGATTCTCACCGAACCTGGAGATTTCTCAAAAGTCTAGAAAAGTGATTTGAAAACGATTGGTTTGTTTGATAATACAGAGGGATCCTCATTTACTTCGGATCCCGATTTCCTTTGTATAGTCCATACAATGCATGAATTCACAATAACATAAAGCACTCAAAAGTCATGTGTTTGCGGATCACATAGACTAATCATGTGCAGAAAATAATTTAATTTTTTTCCCTTTACCAAAAAGAAATCGTAACTGCCATCAGAGCCTTGAAAGATGGTTACTACCCCCAGGAATCAGAGGAGAGCTACTAGAAATTTGCAGTATGAAATGCAGAACCGGAATAGTGACACATAAAGAAATAACTAACGCCTAAAAGATAATACTTTACGTCCAGGACCCGGATTTTCTCTCCCATATTAAATATTAAATTTTTTGTTTAAATAAAAGGAAAAACCAACAACCATCAAACCAATAGCTCTTTATCTTTCAAATAGTCTCCTGACATAATTTTTTTCCTGCATTTGTGTATCTTTGCTGGATATGTATGCAAAAATTCAACCCGGCAAAAAGTTAGTTTTTTATGTGAAAACTTAACCGCCCCAAGTATATAATTATCTACGGTCAAATATTTTCATTAGGGAAATACGAAATAAAGTATTTATGAAAAATGTTATATAGTGAGTTCAATTTAGAAGTAGGACTGATACAAAGTTGTTTCTACGGCTTCAAGCGAAATTCTTATTTCCCAGATATATCATCTGGGCTAGCTATTTTGCTAAGTTTTTGAAAAAAGGGTTTGAAAATGGAATTTATCTCACTAATGCTGCCCAATATCACCAAGCAAGCAATCACCCTCAAAGCAATGATAATAACAGTTGGTATAGATACCTGAATAGCAAGTAAAATGCTACATTACACCAAAAACATGTTCGAATAATCTTCAAATAACTCAATTAAAGATATTTGGACTCAAATCATCTAGAAAGGTTTTCTGAAATCCTCTAAAAAAACTTCCATGTGCGTTATCCTGCAATTGAAATGTTAAAGATACCTGAGTGAAACCAAGAAGATGAATCCCACGAAACTATCCCTCTTCCAAATATCCGATAATTTCACACGGGCATTACGTGCCTCTATTACCGGAAGAATAAACGAAAAGTGCCAACCGATACCGTCCCGTAACACTAGCCGATTAGTAAATACGAGAAGAACATAGTATGCGACAAACATGTGCCAAGTGTGGAAATGCCTGAACGCTCGAAGAGGGATCATATAGTAGGTTCTCCTATATCATTATCGTTTGCTGGTGTTGTGTCTTTTACCCATTCGCCTGGTGGCTAAGCATTTATATATTACCGCTCTTCCCCATATATAGGGAGTGATATCCCCATGAATGGTAGGTTCAAATACGAATAAAAGTAAAACTCCATTCAGAGAGCTCAATCATATGGGCCGTGAAATTATATGATATTTTCCGTATTCTACCTGTATGGAGGAGTATGTGGAAAGGTGCGATGGCACATAGTAACTACTCCATGCGATCTCCGCTCTCAGAAAGCCCAAGACTTGACCGCATATAAAAGCGATCGTTGTCCAACAAAATCGTTCAGTAGACGTTTTTGGTATCAAAAGATAACATTAGCAAGAAATATTTACTCTTTTGATCAACTCGTGTGTTAGTTATAAAAGTGATCTGTTCTACATCCTTGCTGACAATCTTTTTTCTGTGAGATAAAAAAAATTCCACTTTTCCTGTGCAATAGAACTTAAAATTTAAGTGACTATAAATCTTAAGTGGCTTTAATCAATAAAACGGACAAAAAATGGGACTAATCGCAAGCTTACCAATTCTCGTGTTTGTCCTTGTTTGGATTTTCGCTTATCTGAACACTATCTATGAATCGTATCGAAAAGTTAAAGTGAAAACACAAAACTTCATAAAAGGCAAATCACCTTTGGAAACGGAATCAGTTGTAATGGAATATAAACAAGCGCCAGGACCTTTCCCATGGCCCATAATAGGTAATCTGGCGATATTAGGACAATATGAAGTGCCGTTCGAAGCTTTCACCGCGCTATCTAAGATCTATGGTGATGCGTACAGTTTAACGCTTGGCACGACTCGCTGTTTAGTTGTTAACAATTTAGAGTTGATACGCGAAGTTTTAAATCAAAATGGAAAATTCTTCGGCGGCCGTCCAGACTTTATAAGATATAATCGATTGTTCGGTGGTGATCGCAACAATTGTAAGTATTGTAACTAAATCTATAATAGTTTGCTTTCAAAATATATCTATAAATTTCCTAACAGTCCAATTGACTTTGTTTGAATATTTATCTTTTCCGTCTCTCTGTGTTTTTGAAGAAAGTAATTTAAAGTTAGTTTGTGTATTGCAACAGTTCCACAAACATTTGTCGGGTGCCACGTTGGCATTCTCCCTGTCTTACCAATCGCGCATTTGCTTCACTAATCTAAACCAAGCTTTGGTTATAACAAAAGAGAAAGTGCTTGACGAGATTCACCTACAACCGAAACTTCTCGAAATATTTTTTTCGAGTTGGCCACATCCAGAAATTATTTACTATATCTTTAAACAACAGATAAAATTTTTTGATATAATTAAAATATAGAAAAAATTGACGAATTCCGCTCTGAATATTTAGGAAGTTGATAATATCGTTTGTAAAAATTTGATTCTTATTTACTTCTTACTCCTTTGAGAAAATTAGTTGAGTTAGGAATTATTTCTCAGATGAATACCACCAACCTAAGGACATTGCTTGAATTAATATAAAACATTTTTTTTTAAATTTAAATAAGATGCAACAGATATCTAAATTTTAAAGCCCTCAAAATATCAGTTAAAACCATTTAGTGGTTTTTTCTTCACAGCTTTCTTCCCCAATGGTGGATAATTCAGTTTACCCAAGTTCGAATTTGATCAATTCCCAAAGGGATCCTGAGACTTTTATTGCTGGATGTGTAATATATTTAAGCGCTTATGAGTCAAATCTGCATTAACTAAAAATATCCTCATTTGATAGAATTTACTTAAGCAATGCATCCTTTGACTTTGCCTACGTAAATCGTAGGCAATTCGCTTACTCCTCCTACTACTCCTGCTCGTTATTTTTACTTTACACTAGATGAGGAAATAAATTAATAATGGAATACACGCACCTAAACTAGTATTAATTTTTTTCATATATTCCTTGCGATAAAAAACATGAAACTAAAAAGTCTCGCCAGTGGCCCATAATGCTAGATAAACAACCTTGTCTCTATCATTCGTGAATCAATTCATCCTTTGCCAAAGTTTAATTCAGTTCCATTCGATCGTCGGTAAGAATCACCTTCCCCTACCCTCTTCCAGCTAATCATTAAATATTGTTTCTAGTCACATAGTTTAGTTTGAAAGGGGAGCCGCAGTTCCAAGCCTCTTGTTAGATATATTATATTGCCGCCTATAATCAGGTATCTGCGTCCAAGGTCTGAGGAAGCAAGGCAGCTATAAACGAAGTGTAAGGTTGGGACTAACGGTTTCGTCCAAGGCAGAGGCAACTCATCAGACGCTGCCTCACCCCTACCCTGTGAGTAGCGTGTCCGAAAGTAGCAACAGGTGGAAAACGCTCCTTTCTATATTCGCAAAAACACGGCAAGAGAAGTTAAACCGCCAATAGTTTGAGCCTAAGCTAGGCTAAAGCTAGATTATTGTTTAGGATAATGAGGGATTAGGAATTAGGACCCCTCATTGTTCCAAACAATAAAGTGTAAGGTCCTCTCCGCCTCTTCCTTCAATTGGCTATACCATTTTTTTCACGGAGCTTTCATGCCCTACTTCTGAAGGGACAATGAAAACGCCGCTCTAGAGGCCCCGGGCTCTTTGACAAAGATTTTCATCTGGCGGCAGAAATTCAAATTTTTCAATTCGGCTGCGTGAACTACTGCAACTTCGCTCTTCAGAAAATCAGCCTAATGCCGACTTCGATCCTGCCTTTGTGGAGTCATTTCCTTGGCGGATCAGTCTGTTTGCCTCCTCATTACCAGTGATGTTCGAACACCCTGGTACCCACTAGGCTTCTAGTCATACTTATGATTCTTTCCCAGCAGTGGCTTAAACACAATCCACCTCCAATTCCGACTCTATTTAAAATGAAATTTATTTTTAATATGCTCAATTTCCCATTGACATACCCGACATGAAAGTCAACGAGTTCCCACTGTACATAATGCTTCTTGACTTACTGAGCGAATATCAATCAGTCCATTTTACATTCTTAGTTTCATACAGCCCCATGTGCATCGCCCTGATTATAAATTTCAATCTCGTATTAAGAACCACCATACACATATGCTAATAAGCCGTACATGTCCATATCTTACTACCGCCATTCATCTCGCACAGATTGCAAGAACCAAACGAGCAACACGAAGCACTGAAAAATAAGAGTCATACTTCTGGCTTCTTTGAACTTGAATATGCTTAGTATACTTTGCAAAGAGTCTTCTGTATTTCCTTGTGTGTCCTTCAGAATTCGATAACCTCGATGAATAATCGCGCGATTGACCCTCACTATTGACCCACTAAATTTCGCATGTGTCCACCGTTGAACTTGGAGGTAATGTCGATACTTTATATGTATGTATATGTTGTACATATGAATGAGAATATCCGATCTGATTTCGAACCCACTTCGTACGTACTTTTATCATGAATATTGTATCAGGCGCGCGAGTTATATCTAGTCTGAAAATCACATTCAACAGCACCTAGTCTGGCATACGCTGGGTAAAATTATGTGCAAGCGTTTCCCTGCACCTACATTACCAGACATTGCATGTAATGCTGCATGCAGTCCTCGTTTTCCACTTTGAAAGAGACATTTATGTCCACATTTCCATATCCGCATAATAAAGAAGGAAGTGTTTCCTTCTTATTCTAATAACTTTTTTTTTTAGGAAATAATATTATTCCTCAAAGTAACCGGAAAAGCCTGGGAAACAGTCAGGTTCACATTCCATATTTATGAATTAACTTGTAGCTCGCTGGGAATGAAAAACGACCTCCATAACTATTCTCTTCCAAATATCACCAAGCAACGTCTGCCTACAACCAGTTGAAACTGCACATTCTCATTTTTCAGATGGCTTCCACCTTCATCTTTTTAACTCCACATTGAATTAAATTATGCGATTATTTTTAATGTATCTTTTCTTTCTGGTTTTCAGCTCTGGCCCTTTGCGATTGGTCACATTTGCAACAAAAGCGACGAAATTTGGCACGAAAACATTGCTCACCTCGAGATGCATCGACGTTCTTCACAAAAATGAGTGATGTCGGCTGCTTTGAGATGCAAGAGTTTATGAGTAAGCTCAAGGCCGATATTGTCCCGGGTCAGGAGTACGACTTAAAACCAGTCATTATGCAAGCATGTGCCAATATGTTCAGCCAGTATATGTGCTCCACTAGATTTGATTATGAAAACAGTGGATTTCAAGTTATCGTGAGGTATTTCGATGAAATCTTTTGGGAGATCAACCAAGGATACGCTGTAGATTTTCTGCCGTGGCTTGTCCCATTTTATTCTAAACATATGAAGAAGATCGTGCACTGGTCGACTACCATTAGGAAATTTATTTTGGAGAAGATCATTGATGAGCGCGAACAAAATATTGACTTAGATGAGCCTGATCGTGACTTCACTGACGCGCTTTTGAGGAGTCTGATTGAAGACAACGACGTTTCAAGAAATACCCTCATATTCATGTTAGAAGACTTTCTTGGAGGCCATTCGGCTGTAGGAAACTTGGTAATGCTGGCTCTATCACACGTTGTGCGACAACCAGAGATTGGGAAACGGATCCAAGCAGAAATCGATGAAATCACTGAAAATGGCAAACGCAACATTACCCTCAGAGATACAGAGAGAATGCCATACACTGTCGCCACTATCTATGAAGTTCTGCGCTACTCCTCCTCACCAATTGTTCCGCATGTTGCTACCGAAGACTGTACAATATCTGGACATGGAGTGACGAAAGGAACTTTAGTGTTTATTAACAATTACGAACTGAATACCAGCGAAAAATATTGGGACAATCCCAAGGAATTCGACCCGGACAGATTCATCGAGAAAGTCATCCAAGAACAGTCGAAAGTTGAAAAAGTTGCAAGGAAACTATCAGAATCTTCAGATTCCGGAGTGGAGTTTGAAAGCCATGCCCAATCAGTGAAGGTCGAAGCACCAAAGTACGAAGAAGTCTTACGGGTGCGTAAGAATATTCCACATTTCTTGCCATTTAGCATTGGTAAACGCACGTGCATAGGACAAAATTTGGTGCGAGGTTTTGGTTTCATAACACTTGCAAACATCCTTCAACAGTACGACGTTAGCGTTAAGGATCTTAGTGCAGTCAAAACAGTACCAGCATGTGTGGCACTCCCTCCAGACACATTCTCATTAGTCCTCACTGAACGGCAGCGATAAGGACTGTCTACATTACATACCACATTTTTTTAAATCTTCCAATTGTTAAACAATTTCTCCTACACTATTTATATGCTAGAATAATTAATATTTAATTTTTATTTGCAAATAAAATTTCTTCAATGCCATCAAGATAAAATCCAATGAAAATTAAAATACACTAGGGTCCATACTAAACTCCAGAAAAAAAATTGTTTTCAGTCCCTTTAAATAATTCACATTGTTGGAAAGTAAAACACTGAACTTTGAATCCTGAACCATGTTAATTTTGTCCATCCTATCTTGATATTAATATAACTGGAAATCATTGGAAGGTCCATACATCAGCCTTAGCTAATGTATCTTAGCTAACAAATATTGGACGCAGCAACAATTTTATTAAACATTGGCAATTAGCGGAATCAATGATGTAATTTCCGAGAGAAGTTGTAAACTTTGTATGTTGTACATATCTATTATCTCTGTCTACGCGAACCTACAAATAGTCAATGAATTAGTTACTATTATTTTATATTTTATATTACTTAAGCTGAATATTAGTAACACTTTCTAGAATATTTTTACACTTCATTGCGTTTTTCGCAAAAGTTTAGATAATCAAACAGTGCCTAGTTCAGCAAGAGTTTTTATTTTGTATTTATGAGGCTTTTGTTACGTACAGTAGCGAAAAAATGCACCAAACCGAGGAAGATTTGTTAAAGATTTGCAACTAGTTTTTAATGTGAGAATTTGTAATTTCTATCAAATATGAAAATGCATTCTATGAAGAATATGCGTTGAAGAGAACTAATTTTTTATCTAATTTTTAAAAATACCTTAAATTTAGACCGTCCTAGAAGAAAACGCATCAAAAAGTTTTTTTGTATAAATTTTTAAAACGAAAATATAAACCTAAAACTTAGTTGGGCAGCATTTTGACACCTCACGGCTGCACCTCGTGATGCCATCGAAACAACTAATCCGACCAATCGGTCTACCAGTTTTTTTGTCATTCGCTCACCAAAGCACCGGTCAACTAACCTGATTTTTTGCAATTTTTAGCACATACCTTCTTCCCAAGCTCCTCCCACAAACGCTTGCTTGAATTCAAATCAGATGATTGTGCCAACCATTTGAAAGAGCGAACCCCACTTGTTTTCAATCACAATGTAACAAGTTTGACCGCATGTTTGAAGAGTCATTGTCACGTTCGAACTTCAAACCTTCCGGTATTTGGCTCCTAACGTACGGAAGCGTTGTTTTCGAAGGTGAACTGCGATGAACGATTGCAGTCATGGTGTCATTCATAAGCACAAGCGTCCAATTCAATCAGCTTCAGTTGAAAAATGAAACCATTACATTTCCATCAATACAATTCCAAGTCGAAATTAAATAACCTTGTTGATACCGCTCTCCTATAGAGACCATCACACATATTTGATATCACGGGACGAAAACAAACAAACGTGCGACCAAAGTACTTTCGACAAGGATATATGTCATTTGCGCATACCAAGCACAAAACCCAATTATTCTTCGTATTCAAAGGTTTCTTCGGTTGGCTTCTATGAAGCAAATTTTCGCTAGGAAGCCCTAGTCACATTATTGTTTTTTTTTCCGTTCAGTCCTTTCGGACCCTACGAACCATTGCTCCATCTTCAATAATAGTTGTGATTCAAAAGGAACCATTCCCCCATGTCCTTTGAATGGAATCAATTTCTTTTTTCGAAAACCCTACAAATCATTATGTGATTTAAATTTTGTTTATAAGCCTCTTATTTGTGATTGCCTGGGATCCTTCAGTAGACATTGCTTTATCATTTTAAAAATAATGAACTTTTGATGCGTTTTTTGTATCAGCAAAATTTGCCATACTTTTAAAAAATACCAAAACAACTATTCAAATTTATTTTTTTTTTTTTTCATTTTAAATGCTTTCTCGAGACATATTCTTCGCCGTTATAAATTTAGGATCCTTTTCACATTGGAAATTAATTACAGACCTTTGATGGATTTTCCCCCGTTTCCTGCATTTTCTCGGCATCGTACTGTTTATAGTGTGAGATGAATGCTTTTGTTTTTAAGGGAAAACGTTTAACTGATTTGAAAAATGGTATTTTTCATAGAGTGACGAATGTCAAAACTTAGTGCATAGATTGTATAAATAGACGAAAATAGAGCTAAAAAGTAGATTCATTACATTTGTGACTGATATATTAATATGTATAATTTTTTAAATGTAACCATTAGTTTGTATGTTTTGATTCAAGCTTCAAAAGAGCGACTGATAAAAATAAAACGATTTTTTAGAAAACTTGAGTTTCCTTCATTCAGATATTACTCGTTTGTCCATTCCTAGGTTGGTATCCTTGTTCTTATTGTCCTGTTACTTATTGAATGACTTAACGCACTGAATCGGCCCTTGGTTTGCCCCCAGTCTTCTCGGATCAATGACTACGTCAAAATCGATCTGCTCGGATCATCTGATCGGATGGACTTACGGCGCTTTAAGGTTTTCACCACTGCATGAAAATATTCACCGGTACAGCTTTCACATTACCTTCCCTTTACGGTTGTTTTGGTGTGATCGCGAAAAACATTTTTTAAACGTCTTCAGAAAAAGTTTTTTTTTCTGTTTTTTGGTACTTCCCACAGTCTACAGTCTTTTTAAGGTTTTGTGTAAAACAAAACCTTATTAAAATCGATTCAATGTCTGTCTGTCTGCCACACGCATTTCTCTCCAAAACGGCTAAACGGATCCGAACGAAATTTGGTGGACAGATGGGAGCTATGAAATCCCACGCATACAGCGTGTGGCATAAATTCAGGTGAAGTTTAAAGGGGGGCTCCCCATACATGCAAAAGGGGGAATTCAAAAATGTTTTCCACCGGATATAGTTGTGTAGGGTAGCAAATGAAAGGTCTCGATTTGTACTTTCCGCAACTGACATTAGTTTTGGCATAAATTGCAAAGTGCATAAGTAAGGAGTCAAAATGTACGCACTTGAAGTGAGACAGGACTCATTTTCAAAAACTACCCAACCTAAAAATCCGACAAAAATCAGGGTGGTGCGCCTAGATGAAATCTAGGCCTCCAAATATGTCCCATTCCGATATCTGCTCAAATAAACTTACTAATAGTATATTACTATTTTTTAGAAATTTACTGAAAAACCCCCCTCAAATTCATCCTAGGACTTCCGAATTTTGTACCAGCATAGGAGACAATATTTCGTATATATGTGCTAAATTTCATGGAAATCAAGCAATTAACGCCAAAGTTATAGGAGTTAAAACTTTTCGCGCGAGTTTACTGCTTCCAAAGCCATGCAAATCAGATGCTGACGTCATAATTACCCGGAATAATTGACATTCGCGTGGAATATTAAAGTCACATTTATGAAGAATCTATTTATCTGCAGCCCTTTTTAAGGTTTTGTGTAAAACACTTATGTGAAATCTAATCTTCGAGAGACGTCCCATTCCGGTATCTGCTCAAAAAATTTACTAATAGTATATTACCAACTTTTAGAAATAGACTAAAAAACTCCCCTTAAGTTCATGCTAAGTGTACTAAATTTTGCACCGGCATAGAGGACAGCGTCGTGCATACACAAGCCAGGTTTCATGAAAATCCAACTATTAGTGGGAAAGTTATAGCAGTTCAAACTTATCAATTTCGTGCTAATTAACAGCACTCTAAGCCATACAAATAAGATGCTGACGTCATAATTAACGAGAATAATTGAAATTCCAGTGAAATATTAAAATTCCATTCAAGAAGAATCTAATTCTCCTTAGCCCTTTTTAAGGTTTTGTGTAAAACAAAAAACCTTAATAAAATCGATTCAATGTCTGTCTGTCTGTCTGTCACACGCATTTTTTTATATTTGATGTTGGCTTAATTGTTTTCATTCGCTAATAATATTAAACTTTCCATCAAATGATTTATTTAATTCGCTTTCTAGAAAATAGAGGGGAATGGAATTTTTAGCTATATTGCACGTAGCTGTCGTGCACTCGTCGCTCCTCACATCTTTTTCTTTTTCTTCAGCCTTCAGTTCACAAGCGGGGTCGGCTCATGGTGATCGTTTTCGTCATTTTATTTTATCAAATGCCTGATCAGGATGTAATCTCGAGAGCTTTAAATACACATCCAGCGTATCAAGCCACCATTGTTTTGGCCGGCTTTTTGGTTGCTTACCATTGCTTTCCATGTTCTGATCAATACTGGTTGTTGAATTCTCGTTAGCGTGAATTACGTGACCACACCATCTCTTGCAGTTTTTCCACGATCAGTGCAAACCCGTATCGATCGCGGATATTCTCATTTCAGACGTAATCAAAACGAGTCACACCACCTGTGCAATGCAACATCTTCGTCCCCATTACCGCAAGAAGCCGTTCATTGTCTTTTATAGGCGGCCAACACTCAAAACTATAGAGAGCGGCAGGCGGACGACATTGCAGTAAGTTTTAGATTTGGGACGTGCACTGATACGTCGCTCACAAAGAACACCAGTTGGAGAATGCCACTTCATCCAGGTTGCATTAATGCGTGAAACAATTTCATCACGCAGTTTTCCATTGGCTGATAGCATTGACTCGAGATATTTAAATCGCTGAGTTTTGGCAATGGCAGTAACCTGCCCTTCGAGATTTTTTCATTCACTCAGTTCTGGCAATGGCAGTAACCTGCCCAGAACTGAGCGATTTCAATATCTCGGGTCAATGCTATAAGCTAATGGAGAACTACGTTATACTCCTCACATAGGGAAACACAAAACCTTTTATACCTGAAGCGTCAAGCTTCCGGTTTCCCGACTTGTTTATTTCTTTTTGGTGAAATGGGTCGACCAACAATTTTTTGAAGCGGTTCCATTTTTATGATCTTTACAATATTTATATCAAAATTTGCGGAGAAAATGACAATTTTTTAATGCAATAAAAAAAATCGAATTTTTAGTCATTTTTGGATCTATTCTCCCCTTAAGTCGAATTTCGATTAGTGTTCGGACTCTCACTCGAATTTGAGCATTCGGGTCCGGATGGTAGAAACTCATTAAAGGGCAGTTATGTTCTTTCGAATTTTTAAATTGCGTTTCCATTTTGTGTTATTCGTTGGTTAAAAGTTGAGTAATTATTATAGATTGATAGGTAATCAAATGATTTTGCCACGCTTGCTTAAAAGAAATCATGGCAAATTACATCAAACAAATTTAAATATGAAATTATGCCATCTAGGGACATTTGTGAAGATTTATTACTATTATTCAGTTAAAGGAAGTTACACGTCCTTAAAAAACAATTGTGCCCCTTTACTAGTTATAGTGTACCTATTAACTATAGCCTGTCAAGCAAACCTTTAACCGTCAGAAATTTTAAAATACTCCCTACTTCCCTTCTCCCAGGTGTCCCCACCTTGTTTGCACAAATAACGGACACTGTCCTAGAACGTGTTTGGAGATTTCGAGACATTCCACACAGAAACTGCAGGCACCGTAAATACCCCTAGTTTCCTCAAGTGATAGTTTAGTCAGCACGGAGTTCGCTTCGCTACGGTTCGTACCTTACTTTGGGAACCAGAAACCTGAAAATAATCCGGGTGGTGCGCTTATATGAAATCTAGGCTTCAAAATATGTCCCATTCTGATATTGGGTTGGGGAAAAAGAAATGTCGTATTTGTGATCGAAATTTGACGCTTTATTTAGCATACTTAGAATATCCGATTTAAGTCAAATATGCACTGTTTTATTCGCAAACTTGTCGCCATTTAGAAGACAACTTCATTATCCTCCTCTTATAAACCCCCCCTCCCCTGTCTTTATTTGGAAAGAATTTAGATAGCCAGTTTTCGCAAGCCTCTTTTGAGGCCAATTTAGTAGCACCAAGAGCGTTTTGCATGGACCGAAAAAGATGGTAATCACTTGGTGCCAGGTCCGGACTGTATGGTGGGTGCGATAGGATATCCCATCCGAGCTCCCGTAGCTTCTGGCGGGTCATCAAAATGTGTGAGGCCAAGCGTTGTCCTGGTGGAACACAACACCATTCCTATTGACCAATTTTGGCCGCTTCTGGTCAATCGCCTGTTTCAAACGTTCGAGTTGCCCAAGTAAAGAACCGAATTGAGGGTCTGGCCATAGTTAAGTAGCTCATAGTGGATGATTCAATTCCAATCCCACCAAACACACAGCAAAACCTTCCTGGCCGTCAATCTGGGGTTGGCAACGGTTTGGGCCGGCTCGCCGCGCTTCGACCACGATCTTTTTCGCTTGAGGTTGTCGTACGTGATCCACTTTTCCATCACAAGTCACCATCCGCTTCAACAAAGGGTCGAATTCGTTCCGTTTCAGCAGTGCATCGCAGGCGTTGATTCGGTCCAAGAGATTTTTTTGCGTCAACTCGTGCGGCACCCAAACATCCAGCTTTTTTTTGGAATCCAATCTTCTGCAAATGGTTCCAAACGGTTTTATGGTCTATACCCAGTTTCTGGCCAGTCGAGCGAATGCTCACATGCCGGTCTACTTGGATGATTTCGACGATTTTATCGGTTTCTACGACGATTGGCATACCAGTACGGGGTGTATCGTCGACATCGACTACACCAGAACGAAATCGATCGAACCAACGCTGTGCTGTGCGAATCGTTGCAGTATCGGGCCCATAAACTTCACAAATTTTTCTTTATCTCTCAGGTAGTAAAAACGTAAAATATAACGAATTTCTTGCTTGGTGGACTCGATCTTTAACGCGTTATAACTTGAGACTGAAACGTACGATCACAACACTGTCAAAAAGACACTTATAGCACAAATTTTCGTCTTCAAATCGCCGTATAGTATGACCCGATACGATAAGTACAACACAAGATATGTTTAAGTGTCGCCATCCATTGACAAAATACGACATTTCTTTTTCCCCAACCCAATATTTGCTCAAATAAATTTGTTATTATAATAGTATATTACCAACTTTTGGAAGTTGACTGAAAGGCCTCTTAAGTTCATCCCAGGAGTACTAAATGCACCAGCATAGAGGACAGTATCGCGCATGATACTGCCAAGTTTATTGGAAATCCGAGGATTAGTATGAATATAATTCCACATCCGCCAGATCTTTTACAACAACAATCATCGCTACGCCATTGGCGTAACCCAATATTGTGGCCTCGCTAGCAACTGGAACGTTGTGGACATCATTATACATCTTCTTTTTCTTCAGCCTTTGTCCCGTTCACAAGCTGGGTCGGCTCGACATCATTATGCAAGATTTTTCCTAATAGTGGTCCCAAAACACAGCCCGCGAAGACATGGTATTCTTTCGTTCCATTATCTGTATAGTACCAGAGCCTTGTCGAATTGCCGGGCTGATAAGCCTCCCAGACTCTCCACAGCTGAGAGCAATCTGTTGTAAATTATTCGCTCTAGCAGTTTCCCCATAGAGTCCAATAGATATATAGGTCTATGGGAAGATGGCTCACCAACAGACTTACCAGGTTTAGGCAACAACAATAACATTTGTCTTTTCCATGTCTCGGGAAAAATTGCATCCGCCAAGCATGCATCAAACAAATGTAAGAATTATGTGTGGCCTCGACTTAACGGTCAGCTTAAGGCTTTGACTTAACGGTCAGCTTAAGGCCTTGAAGCAGTCCTTCTTGCTTCGCAGTATAGCCAGATTCAAGCTCCTTCGAGCTTCGTCATAAGCTTGCTGCGTCACCTCCTGGTCAATCCTACCTATTACTCTCTTGGCCTCCCATCTGGCTGACGACACGCCGACCGAACACAATTCACTATTCCACCAGCAGTTGGGCCTTTGATGGGTCGCATGTCGTCGCGATACACTCCGTTATATAAAGGGCTCTTTAAGTGGATATACCTAGTATAGTGTCCTGGTCCAACCATATACCTATAAATGTTTCTGCGTTAATTGCTTTTGCAGACCAACCTGACGTTCTTCTCATTCTTGGACGAGCAGATTTCCAACCGCTAGACTTACTCTTCTGGTCAAATACTATTGCCTGGTAATCACTACGGGTACACTATACATGACGTTCCAGGTCATATCGCGAGCTGTGTGTGTGTGTCTGGTGGGGTTGAAACTATAGCTTCTGATCACTCAGACCATGTTGGCCCATTGTACTCGCAACCCCCATCTAACGGAATATCCTGATGCGTCCATAGGCGGGGCATTCACATAGGAAATGCTCAGTGGTTTCCGCTTCCTCATTACAGGAGGGGCACTTACCATCTTGAATAATTCCTATTTGGAACATATGCCAGCTAGTGAATTATGGCCTGTCAGAATAATCACAATAATTATGCAAGTCCGCCTGCTTTCGACAGGATAACCTTTGCGGTACGCATGTTTGGTTCTGGTAAGAAAAGTTTGGTGTTTATGCAGCATTTAGGCTGTGCCACCTGTCATTGTGGGAAATTTGTTCCCAGTTTTTGAAGACAGCCTTAGCCAAAGGTACTGGTTCTTTAATTGCTGGTTCCGTTCCGTTCGTTCGGACACGAGAATCGGAAGACATTGTAAGACACACAGTTCTTTGCAGTGCGGCCAGTTTGAAGTGAAAACCTTTTTGTCTCACCGTAACCCACCAAACTGCGGATGCATAAGTGAAGATCAGCCTGATGATAGCAACATATATCCACATTACCACATGAGGCCTGAGATTCCATGTCGAGGCAAAGGCTCGTCTGCACAGCCCAGAAGTTCGTTTCATCTTTACCTCTACATGTTTATTCCAAAGAAGCTTTTTTATCTAGAGTGACTCTCAGATATTTCACTTCTTTGGAGAGTTAAAGGGTTGTACCCCTTATCTCAGGGAGGCAAAGTTCATTCAGTTTCCCCTTTTTGTGAATAATACCATTGTAGTTTTATTTATATTAACTGAACGACCATATCGGAGGCACCAACTGTCTATCAGATCAATTGCGATTGTGCATTTTTACACACCGTTCCAAGATCCCGATCAACAACAAGCACAGCCAGGTCATCAGCATAAGCTTGAGCGTGTTTTGGCAAATTGTGCAATTCGCATAGTAGTGAGTCGATCAGCATACTTCAGAGAAGTGGCGAAAACACACCTCCTTGATAGCTGCCTTTCGTTGCGTCTGCTGTTGGATAGCGATCGGTAACCACATCACCGCACAGTAATCTCTGCGTTAGCATAGCATAGATGCACTTAATTAAAGCATCATCAACACCCTGCGTT
The DNA here is from genome assembly GCF_905115235.1 of Hermetia illucens. Lineage (NCBI taxonomy): Eukaryota > Metazoa > Arthropoda > Insecta > Diptera > Stratiomyidae > Hermetia > Hermetia illucens. The sequence goes on along the minus strand of NC_051853.1, from coordinate 94,576,499 downwards.
CTGGCGGCATCACAAAGTTTTTGAAAAGACGCATTGTCAAACGTCTCTTCAATGACCACATAATGGCCAACAATCCTCCATCGCGTGCTCACCATTTAGAGTTGCATCCTCTATCTTTGTAACCAAAGAATGAAGAGCAGACTCACAGGATTTTCCGCGCTAGTAAGCATATTATAATAGTTTTCATTAAGTGGGTGCAACCTAAGTGCATTCCCATGAATGTGACCCTCAGTCTCTTCAAACCTTTCAGCATGAATGAAGTCAAACTGATCTGAAGTTCTTTGCCAAAAGGAAGGCACGTAGCCCAGAGCAAGACATCTTCAAAAAATATCTCTTAGAAATTGCTCTAAGTGCTCCATATCCTCTTTTAGCTTTGCTGGATAGATGCTATCCATCCCAGGTGCATTGAAATGTTCAAAGGACAGTATAACAGCTCTTACCTTTTCATAGGTAACAACCGCTTTCGCAGTGTTCCAGTTCTCCTTGCAGCACTTGTGTATTGAAGGGGTTACAAGAACCGTCCCCCTTCTCTCTCCCCCCCTTCCACTTCTCTCACCCGTCCTCCCGGGTGGCGTATTTTCAGGAGGGTCTGTACTGATTCCAGTCTGGAGCTCGTGAAAGTACCGTCGGGTTTTCTAAAAGAGGCCAATTTGGCCGACTCATCCCTTTTGAGGACTCTGCACAGCCTTCAAGTCTCTCATTCGCCTTTCAGTTCCATACCTCCTAAAGGAGTCTCGTTTCGAACACCTAACGAGCCTCTTATATTCACGCTGTGAGTTCCTTAAATTTAGCCAGTCTTCGTTCATATTACTTTTGCGAGCACGGTTCTGAAATGGCCTGGTTGATTTCCTGAGTTTGTGCAGTGCCCGGTTCCACCAAGGAACCGCTTTATCGCTTTGTCCTCGAAAAATAGGACAAGTCTCTTTATAACACTCTAAAAGTGCTCAGGTTGAGTTTCCAATTCATCTTCTAGCGCCAAAGAAGCCCTTAGTCGCCTAGGGAGCTGTACTTTATTGCCAAGAATTTCATTGAACTTTGTCCAATCCGTTTTCCTAGGGTTCCGTCTTTGTACTGCAAGGTACAACAAATATCTTGAGCATTCGCATCGCAACCTATTAAGCAGTTCGAGACCACTTTATTCTGCATACGCTACCCTGCCGTTCTCGCGTCGATGGAGGATACAAAGAATAATAAGGTAAATAATCAGAAGCAACTATGATGTTTTCCTGTCGCCATTAATCTGATATTGTACGATGGCCATAACTAAGTCGTAACTAACAGGACACAAGCTCTCGGTCTTATGGATCTTTCATCATTGAAGATCCTAGCCCCCTTTACTGATCCAATGCCACAGATTCTGTGAAATCGAATCCACGGGTCTTGCACTAGAAAAATGTAGGGGCAGTCCTGCAGCTTTGTCAGCCCCGCTGCCAACAGATATGAGGAGGCTTTGGCATGGTGCAGATTGATTTGACCAATCTTTATGTTTTTCGACATAAACGTGTGACGGGGTTTCCCCCAAACCGTACCGCCAGAGACTCGATCCCCTCATGTTTGATTTCTCTGAGAAAATCTGCACTTGGAGGTACCGCAGTTCCCAGGTCCTCATCTATGAAAAATCTCATCTCTCCCCGCAGAGCATTCTCTGTCTTCCACGTAGTACCTTGTGTGGGTTGCGGTGTCCGGTTTTGCATAGATTCGATCACTCGAACTGCATCAAGTCAGTTCCGTTCACGTCTCTGGCTTCCATTTCTTCCGCCTGTTCCTTGAGAAGGTATAGTCCCTTCACCAGTGCCGGGGTTTCCGTCACTGTATGCACTATCCTCCGCGCGCAGCCCCATTGTAGGAGAGTGCACCGAAGATACTGCAATTTGCTCTATGTTTTGTGTGCTTTCTGCGGCAGCTTTTGATACCATAACCGGAGCATACCGCATCAGATCTTTCGATGCTCCTCTGAGAAACATTAACGGTAGGATGGTGTCACATCCGGCGATGTTCCACCTTTTGGGGATGAAATGGCAAGTCACAGGATAATGGAAATAGAGACTCCTCCTCCAAATAGGAGTGAGATTATTGGTACGCCATGCAATGGAATTCAGTATTCCAAGGTGGGCGACGAGTGGGTCGTCTCAAAAACTCATGTCGTAGAACAGTAGAGAAAGGCAGCAAGCTTCTCTACCCTTCTCTACCACCAGGTAATATCTGTCAATAATTCCGTGAGGCACAATAGGTCACGAAGAGTGATTTTAGTGGGATAAATGTTCACCACTGTGTACTGTACTGTGGTACTTTGTACTTTTGTTAAAAAACTTGCTGACTGACATACGGGCATTTAAGTAGACAGATTGCGGTAAAGATTTAATTGTTAACCCCATCCCCGTAGGCGATGAAAACTAGCGCCCCTCTTCTCTTATGACCCTTCAAAATGTTAACCCTATTCTGCGAAAGGGGAGAATGGGGAGGATATGCAGAAAGAAGAAAAAGTCCTTCTCTCTCTAATTCCGTCTCAAATTTTAATCGGAGTTGAAAACCGGGAACCCCCCACTTCCATGAATTCTTCACCCCACCAGGATAGAGTTGAAAATTTAACTTTCACAGAAACCGTTTAACAGAAAATCTTGAAAAGCTACATTATTCAAGGTACTAGTTTACATTACAAATTTTAAAAAAATCGATTTTTTTTTCTCCAATTTTTAAACTCTTTACAGCATTAAACATGACCTCTTAAAATATAAAATAACTGCAGCAGTGTAAAACGGTTTTAAGCGTGGACAGGTTTTCGGCCCTTCGCAGCTACTCTGACATACATAGAAGAACATATGCATATATGGCCCAGGGATAGCAGATTAATCAATTGTAAGGGATAAAACTTAATTCTAAGATATCTAAGAAATAAAACATAAAACACTTTAAATGCGTTTTTCTCGAAATTACCTTTTTCAACTGGGCGCCACTAAAACAAAGTATTTTTTCATTCACAAAAATTGCCTTTTTTGCCTTCTAATTTAAGCTAATATCTGAAGAGGGGTTTCCTATGTGGCGGTTACCAGAAATCGATTTTTTCTTTTTTATATATATTTTAAAAGTAAAATATGTATTATATGTTGAGGATATACTGTAGAAGTTTTACATCGAAATTCTGAATAGTTACCTAGTTGCAGCAACTGGGAGAGCGCGCCACGCTGACATGCCTACAGGAAGAAAATTTTAAACGCGTTTTCTTCGAAACCACATTTTTTCAACTGGTGGGAAGCAGAACTAAAATTCTGTTGAACCGATCGGGCTGAAATTGTTAGTCATTATTCTACACATTAGTAGTGCTGGTCCGAACCACGATTATGTATTTGTATTTTCGTTAATATAAGTCCACAAACATACGTGGGCCTCTCCAGACGGGACCACTTTCAACCAAATTGATCACGTGTTGATCGAACGCCGCCACCTCTCAGGCTTGATAAATGTCAGAACATATAGGGGGGCCAATATAGACTCGGATTACTATCTCGTTGGCATGGTGCTCCGAGCTCGAATAACAATACCACCTAGAATCCCCTTTGATAATCAGGTGAGAGTTAACACTGAAGCCATCCACAACACAGCCCTCCGCGACATCTATAAGAGGGAAATGGATGCCGCAATGACCGCAGTCAACAGAGGACCTGGAGATGAAGCATCAACAAATGATCTTCAAAACCACCTGAAGAACGTTATCATTGATACGGCCACAAACATACTTGGCCCCAGCCACAAAAGGAGCCGGAACGGCTGGTTTGATGATGAATGTAAGCTAGCAACGGAACAGTGAAGCCCATGGTGTTTTACGGGTGTTTTACGTAGGCACCAGTCGTGAGACTTAATCCTACGGTCCTCTTAAGACACGGATTGATTTTGTGACCACAATCAGAGCCCCGCTGAGACAAGCAACAACGGTACCAGTCTATACCAAGTGCATGGCTTTGGATTCATACTGGTGGATGCAAGAATTACCTAAATCTCTACCGAACTATGGAGTACGGACCCGTGTTGATACGCAACACCACGTCGAGGCCCGAAGGTCTCTTCTCGCTTGAGCATAACCACAACCCCCATGAAACTCCCACTAGGGGGCCAACCGCATATAACCGAGCTGTCCTCACATTCAACAGGAGTTCGGGTCTGATCGCCCTGATTAGGCCTTTGGAGCATTCGCCTACTGAATCACGGCCGGCAAACAAAAGTGATTACAGCGTCTCCCGGTGCCACCACTATGGAGGTTCTCCTCGGCCACTTGGTTTTGGTTTGGCCGATAGGGTTGCCGCCTCATCTTCCTCGCCGCCACCTATCAGCACCTCTAGCAACGGAACGGAAGAATGCCGCATACCGAGTAATGTTTCATTCTCAAAGAACGCGGGCACGCGCAGAGACTTATCACGAACTCCGAAAAAGGAAGCCTGGCAGAACCAACAAGTCTGTCAACTAGAAAAATATAGGGAGCAACCGCACCAGGCGCGGAAGTTTTACCAACAAGTCAGCAGGATGAAGTCTTATACACCTCGATTCTCATCCTACCGAGTCAAAGATGGTGATCTGATTTCCGACAAAATGGGCATATTGGAGCGATGGGTTGAGTACTTTGATAAACTACTGAATAACCAGAACATCGGCGATTTGGATATCCCGCAAACTGAAGACGACGAACAAATACTGCCAACACCAAGTATATTAGAAACAGTTCGTGCAATTCATCGGCTAAAAAATCATAAGTCGCCAGGAGCCGATGGAATTATAGCCGAATTGGTTAAATATGGAGGCGACCAGTTATACCAAGTGGTTCATCAACTTGTGCTCAAGGTATGGGACAGCGAATCAATGCCTGACGATTGGCAACAAGGCATTATTTCATACATAAAAAGCGAGATATCACACAGTGCAGCAATTATAGAGGTATCACGTTGCTGAGTACCATCTATAAGATATTCTCCACTATCTTCCTAGGCCGGATAGCCCCATACGCTCAGAACATCATTGGCCCATACCAAAGAGGCTTCACTCCAGGCAAATCAGCAACAGATCAGATTTTCTCTCTGCGGCAAGCGATGGAAAAACTGTTGGAATATGGACAACAGTTGCACCATCTATTCATCGACTTTAAAGCCGCCTATGATAGCATAGCCAGGGTAAAACTGTAAACGGCCATGAGAGAATTCGGTATTTCGACGAAATTAATAAGACTGACTATGCTGACCCTGACCAATGTGCGAGGCGAGATAAAAGCAGCAGGATCACTCTCAAGACCATTCGACATCAACAACGGTCTACGACAAGGGGATGCCCTATCATGCGTCGTCTTTAACCTGGCCCTCGAGAAAGTGATCCGTGATGCTGATGTAAATGCAAGAGGTACGATCCTCTTTAAGTCCACACAACTACTGGCCTATGCTGACGATATCGACATCATGGGAAGAACGACCCGAGACGTACAAACTGCCTTCATCCAGATCGAGGAGGCGGCGCGAGATCTTGGGCTGTACATCAATTAAGGTAAGACAAAATAAATGGTGGCAATATCAGCACCAAACACCAACCAACCAACAATATCAAATTACACTGGTCAAACGGGAAGAATAAAGATAGGAGACTACAACTTTGAGACCGTTGATAATTTCTCCTATCTAGGGTCGAGAATCACAGCCGATAACGGCTACGATGATGAAATTCGCGCACGGTTGTTGTCAGCCGACACAGCCTATTTCAGCTTACAAAGACTGTTCCGCTCGAAACGTCTCGCCATAGGGTCGAAACTCTTACTGTACAAGACAATGATCTTGCCAGTCCTCATGTATTTGTGGCGCGGCAGGATCTGCAGCATTCGAAATTTATTTCGAATGTTGCGGATGCGGACGGGTAGATGGCGCGGAACTCTCCACTCACTCATTTTCTGAACGCACCAGAGGAGTGGAGAATTAGCGGCGGAAAAATGCCGTTGGTTGGGACAGTAAGGACCGCATGGAAATAAGTCGGTCTCTTCTGTTCCCAACCGCGGCGGCGTTAACACCTAAATAACAAAGTGTAGTGCATTGTTTCTAAATTAAATTTATTGTAATTTAAAGAAACGGTTTATAATTTTGTTAATAATAGCGGGATTTCCAATAAACTGTCCAGTATCCTGCGTCATCTTAAAAATTATACTACTGTGAAATTAGGATCAACTTAAAGTTTATTTGACAGATATCGTAACGAAAAGTATTTCGGAGTCTAGATGCAAAAGTGGTGACCCGACAATAGAGCCCGAAACCTCCGGACAAGCGCCGCCGCCACAGACATCGACAACGCAGCAACGGCCTCAAGTCGAGTGATTCCGCCATCGTCATCCTCGTGGATATCAAATTGGAAAATTTTGTGAGTACGGAAGCATACAAAATCCCATCGAGGTGCTACAAAAACATCAGTGCTACGAGCCGATGACGTTATCATTAGTTTTGAAATTTTGAAATATTGAGCTATCATTATCATTAGCTTTGAAATATTATTATCATTATCAGTAGTTATCATTAGTTTTGAGATATTATTATCATTATCATTAGTTATCATTAGTTTTGAAATATGCGCACTAATTGTTAATTATATCAGGTAAAAATTTAAAAAGTGATAATAATAATTGAAAATCGCTGCAAGAGACGGCGTTAGGTGTTTCGCATCGCGGGTTCTCCATTTCCTTGGTGGTGTTTTTGGTCTGCGCTGGAGAGCGTTCGCTTCGGTCGTAATTCTCTCTGTCCGTGCGTGCATTTGTGGGTGCGGCCTGCCGTGTCGGAGTAAAATTCACCGCATTTCGTTATAAATTCACCGCGTCTGCAATACAACTCGTACTTTTCGTTAAACAAGATGTCGTTTGACAGCAAAGACGCGGCAGGCCCATCGGACCCACAACTGACCGCCCTCGCCGTACGCGTTCCTCCGTTTTGGCGGCGGAACCCCGAGCTGTGGTTCGTGCATTTGGAAGCGCAGTTCCAAATGTCCGGCATCACATCGGACGCGACCCGCTTCAACTACGCAGTGGTCGGCCTGGACGAGGAGTCCATTCTTCTGGTGTCCGACGTAGTGAAGTCGGCATCGTACTCGCAGCTCAAGAGCGAGTTGATCAGGCGCCTGTCGGCAAGCGAGTCGGCAAAATTAGACCACTTGCTGGCGGGTTTAACGTTGGGTGATCGAACTCCCAGCCAATTGCTTCGCGAAATAAGGCAATTGGGTGGAGATAAAGGGACAAGATGTACGCTACCTTGTAAATTCGCGCCTACCGCAAAAAACTAGGTCCGCGGGGGGTCTTGGCGACGGCCACCCAGAGCGCAGCGCCACGTCGCCTAACTATTTTCGACCCCCTCAGCAGGCGCAACTACCTCGTCGACACGGGTGCGGAGGTTTCGGTTCTTCCCGTACCCCGGCATCATCGACTATATCTACAACCCCTCAAACTGGCGGCAGCAAATTCCTCCCGCATCAATACATACGGGTACAGGCAAGTGGACGTGAGTCTTGGCTTGCGTAGGACGTTTTCGTGGCGTTTCATCCTGGCGGATGTCAGCTTCCCCATATTAGGCGCAGACTTCTTGTGTCACTATGGGTTGCTGGTGGACTTGCAAAATAAGTCCCTTATAGACCCCACAACCAACCTTAATTCGTCGGGTCAAATGGTATCTCACGCTGACAATAACCTTTCCGTTCTTTTGGAAGACATCACCGACTCTCGTGTTCGGACACTCCTCCAAAAGTTCAGCCACATTACTACCGAGTGTAGTCTCTCGAAACCAATGAAGCACAATGTGCAGCACCACATAAATACTACTGGTTCCCCGATTTTCTCGAAAGTGCGTAATCTACCACCCCAGAAACTGGCTATCGCACGGAAAGAATTTGAACAACTTGTTCAACAGGGTATCTTCAGGCCCTCAAACAGCTGTTGGTCTTCCCCTTTACATATGGTCCCTAAGCCAAATGGCGAATGGCGTCCCTGTGGGGATTACAGAAGGCTAAACGCACAGACTGTTCCTGACCGATATCCGATTCCACTCATCCACGACTTTGCGCATCACCTCGCGAATTGCCGCATCTTTTCGACCTTGGACTTAGCCAAGGCATACCACCAAATCCCAGTAGCTCCTGAAGACATTCCAAAGACGGCAATATGCACACCCTTTGGACTCTTTGAGTTCACCCGAATGACTTTCGGATTGTGCAATGCGGCGCAAACCTTTCAAAGGTTCATTCACTCAGTCCTGCGAAACCTCGATTTCTGTTTCGTCTATTTGGATGATGTTTTGGTCGCTTTTTCCACTGAGTCTTAGAACTTAGCCCATCTCGAGTGCATTTTTCAACATCTCCTTGAGGCCGGTTTAGTCCTAAACGTTGAGAAATGCAAATTCCTTCAACAACAGGTGAGATTCCTCAGCCACTCCATTTCCTCTGAAGGAATACAGCCCGAACCAGACAAGGTGCAAGCAATCACAAGCTTCCCGCGTCCAAAAACAGTGAGGGAGTTGAGGAGGTTCTTGGGCATGCTAAACTTTTACCGTCGTTTCCTGCCCAAGGCCGCCCATCACCAGTCCGTTTTGAACGCGTACTTGTCTGGCCCCAAAACAAAAGACACACGAGAGATTGTGTGGTCTGAAGAGGCTGTCCGCGCGTTCAATAAATCCCGACAGCAACTGGCTGATGCCTGGTCATCACTGACCAGGGAATGCAATTTGAATCCACCCTTTTCTCGGAGTTAGGCAAACTCCTGGGTTTTAAACGCCAGCGGACTACGGCATACCACCCGCAATCCAATGGGATGCTGGAAAGTTGGCACCAGACGCTGAAAGCCGCCATTATGGCACGCGACGACCCGTCCTGGACTCAAGTCTTGCCCCTCGTCCTACTCGGACTTCGTACAACCCGCCGAGAGGAATTTGCTGCCAGCCCCGCGGAGCTGGTTTACGGGGAGAACCCAAGACTCCCAAGCGATCCGGTCTTCGACAAGAGATCGGGTCTCACGGAGTCGGGGTTGGTGCGTCTGCTGAGGGACAATCTCCGACGCATCAAAGCGCCACCACCCACTCGACACTCGTCCATACCTGCTTGTTCGCCCAAAGAACTGGACACATAAACGCACGTGCTGATCAGGACGGATGCCGTCCGGAAGCCGCTGCAGCCTCCATATGAGGGCCCGTACCGCGTTCTCGAGAGGGGAGAACATTTCTTCCAGCTCGAGATCGGTGGTCATAAAAAGGCGGTCTCTTTGTCCAGGCTGAAACCCGTGTGCGCCCCGAAGCAGCGTCGTGTCCGCTTTGTGGATTAACGGCGAACGAAGTTCCGGGATCCGTCGCCGAAACCCCCTAGGTTTCGTCTGGGGGCGGAGTGATGTGGCGCGGCAGGATCTGCAGCATTCGAAATTTATTTCGAATGTTACGGATGCGGACGGGTAGATGGCGCGGAACTCTCCACTCACTCATTTTCTGAACGCACCAGGGGAGTGGAGAATTAGCGGCGGAAAAATGCCGTTGGTTGGGACAGTAAGGACCGCATGGAAATAAGTCGGTCTCTTCTGTTCCCAACCGCGGCGGCGTTAACACCTAAATAACAAAGTGTAGTGCATTGTTTCTAAATTAAATTTATTGTAATTTAAAGAAACGGTTTATAATTTTGTTAATAATAGCGGGATTTCCAATAAACTGTCCAGTATCCTGCGTCATCTTAAAAATTATACTACTGTGAAATTAGGATCAACTTAAAGTTTATTTGACAGATATCGTAACGAGAAGTATTTCGGAGTCTAGATGCAAAATATTCCTCGGAAACGTGGGTTCTTAGCAAGAAGAATTGCGAACTATTGGCCGAGAGAGAAGAATCCTCCGAAGACTTTTTGGCCCCCTACATGAGGATGGACGATTCCGTAGCCTACATAATGACGAAATCTATGAGCGATACCATAACCGTCCGGTTGTGGATAAAATCCGACTCAATAGGTTACGGTGGGCGGGTCACTTAATCCGTATGGATGAGGATGATCCCATCCGGAAAGTCTACAAGGGCAATATCTACGGTAGAAAAAGAAGACGAGGCAGACCCTGCTTAAGATGGAGCGATGGCGTAGGTCAGGACGCCAGACAGCTTTTAAGGATATCGAATTGGTGGACCTCGGCGCATAACCGGGATGTCTGGAGTTCCTTATTAAGGCTGGCCTAGACGGGATACCGGTTGTTGCGCCGTTGATGATGATGATTTTCGTTAATAATTACTTATTTTTATTCTGGATTTTCAAATCAAGTTTTACTTCACAACGATTTGATTTTTGGTTCGCCATTACTACTAATAGAGGTACGCTCCCCACCAGGAACCCACCTTGTTTTAGATGTACCCAATTTAACCGCAAAAAAAAACGATTATCAAATTCGTTAATTAAAGATGTTATATCATATTTGAAGATCCCAATAATAACATATAAACAAAAATTCCAAAACAGATTAAAATATCAAACGTTACAGAGGAAAACCCTATTAAAACGCAAGACTCAAATCTTGGCCTTGACTCAACTCATCCACATGGAATATTAAATACAACACAAATATTTTGGTGTACATTGCAATAATAAATTTGCAAAGCTCATAAACTCTCATTAATCCTAGCTGTATTCTCAGGTCAAAAGTCCCTATGACTCCCCTCTGAACCCGCCACCAAAATCCCTGAACGCAACAAAATATAATCAGTCGCGAGTCGACGAGATTACCTCTTTACCTCGTAAAGGCTCATTGGATTTAATCTTTACTAAACATTCGGTTCCACGGCGAAACGACCTAATCCGATTCCAGCACCTTTCTGAGTGGCAATGCCCCTGGTGCTGATATGTGACCTTGATAAATGCAAGTGTCAAATGGTCCAGTGTTTTGCAGAGTGATGTGTATTACGCGAGAATACCGGCTAACAAAAGTCTGATTTTATTTCTAAGTGTCGAATTCGAATCGTCTGATCTCAATTGGAACTCGATAAGGCAGATAAGAAGCGCTCTCGTGGAATGGTTTAGTTGTTTGTGTGATATTTCTTATTAAATCGGGTGTTGTTGCTGCGACGGATTTATCGATTTGTTCTGACAGAATATTTAGGAGATGTTTTCCTTCGACGGACCACTCACGGTAAAAGATCAATTAAAAGATTCTTGTACCAATGTCGACAACATTCTTACATTCCAGAGCCGAAAGGGCAAGCGCAAAACGTCGGAGACGTCGATTTTCGATATAAGTAAGTAGCATTGAATAATTACAGTTTATTGCCGTTATCATTGCTCAGTTAGGTTAGGGAAAAAGTTGCTAACAGTACATCGTCTGTGCAAGATGCATGCATTTGCTGCACTGGTTGAATCGCTACGAGGAGGCAGTTTCCATTAGCCTCTTATGAAAGTGAATTTGAATCCTACTCCAATGTACAATATATGTGTCTGCCTGAAGCCTGCACCTTGTTGTGCATATAACGGGTACTACCTTTACCTGCATCATGCTTTCCTAGTTAAAATTCCTTAAAACCCCTGTTAGTTGGGAAATAAGTTCCCACCCGCGTACCTGTCTAGATTGTCAGTTTTTAAATAGCAAAGTCATCAAAAACCACGTCGAACTACAATAAGTATTGGAGCTGAAGTTTTCGCGACAAATGTAGTAGTGTATTAAGCAGAATGGAAGAGAAAGACGAACGAAAAGACGGAAATTCAAAAACCAAAGCGAAATGTGACAACACTGACCTTAATTCGATTTATCGAGCATCTCCGAAAAAGACATTGAAAATTTATCAAATGCTCCCTCAATCGAATTGCGTCTGATGTGACAAATGGTAAGCATCTGCTTCCACACAAATGTGATCCAACGTATCACATCAATATATGGGGGACAGTGATTAAAAGTTGGCGATGCTACTTGGTCAAATCATGGGTTCATTCCTCAACAGCAATAGAACAATTAATAAGAGAAATTAAAAATATATGTGGTTCGCCGAGGAAGAAGAAATTTTACGCGCAAAACCGGAAAAGAGGCAAAACAACTAACAATGGAAATACTTAGCAAAATAAAAGTCCCGTGTATTTGCATTATATCGCTTCTAATAAAAGATAATCATAATTGCGTTAAAATCAATTATGAAGAAGCATTGGCTTTGAATTGAGTAATATTTTCTTGCGTTTCGATGTATTTGAATTCTGAGAGCGAAAGATGACTAAGTAAACCCAGGCATATTGGATATAATATTAATTTTTTCAATTCACATTTGGAACCCGCGACGAAATTATAGGAAGTTAAATGTAAGCGACTATGATATTGTCAAAATAAGTTTAACTTAATAATAAAATAATAAAAAATAATCAAGGGTTGCAAGGAGCAACTCATTATCCGCTCGGCAGTTGTACGAAAGGGCAACTAGAGGACAAAGAAACCTCGTTAGTTCCTTTATCAATTACCCCAAGGATTTTGACAGCGTCCCGCACACCTGACTAATTGATGTCCTACATCTGTACCGCACTGAACCTCTTTTCATGGCTTCTGATTGATGCTAGGGGCCAAGATTTTGTAATCAAATATGACCTAGTGCCAAGTTCAACCTGACATTCCTGGTGTGCTTAGATGACATCAAGTTGTATGCTGGTACTGATAACCATCTCAGAATTCAGTTACGATTAGTAGACATGTTTGCCGTGATATTCGGATGGAATTCGGATTAGATAAGTGTCGAATCCAAACCATCCGCAGGCTGAGTATTGCATTGGTGACCTCCACATCTGAGCTTTAACCGAGAATTCTGCAAGGAACCCATACTCGAGTTGGTGATCTGAAGGATGCTCTCCTGTTCGAATTCCTGCAACGTGTGAAGCTGGGGCTGAAATCGCATATTTCGAGGCGGAATAAAATAATCGCACTGCACATATTCCTATCCCTTCACTGGGTTATGCATTGAGAATATTACCGTCGACGAAAACTGATCTGGAAAACGTACATAGTAGTCCGTATCCTCCAAACTACTATCTCCAAACTCCGAATGCATCATCCAAATTTAGCATGAAGCAGATGAACCCACCTTGTGACATCGGAGGCAGGCACGTGGTTGGCATTGGATCACAACAGCACACATCATCAGTGAAGAGCAGGCGAGTGTGTTGTATGCGGCTGTTTGTTTGTGGGCTGACTCCACTTATCTTGAAGGATAGGTCTTTCAATCCTTTGAATGCAGTGAAGTCAGACCAATCGCGGATCGTGAGTGGAAGTCGAAGTTAATACACAGTAAACACATGAATTGCCTTTGGCAGCCAATTAGTCGATTGTATTTCTCGAAAAGACGGCTGGGTGCTGGAGAGCCCTTTGTTGAGATGGAAGGATTTATGCGTGTCATTGAGGACGGCGTGGTTGCCACCCGAGCTAATAAAAAACGCGGGTAGGCAACGGCCAGTACAGAATATGTGGTTCGTCGTTAGAGATGTTGGACCATCTCATTTCTGGCTGCACTGTAAGGACACCAGTGCAATACACCAACAGGCATAATGCTGTATGTAAGGTGATTCATCAAAATCTTGCATACAAGCTTGGCTTGGGAACCGGTCCGGTTTACCGATAAGAGCCGCAGCCAGTACTTGATATTTCAGGTTACAGCGTGCATTGGGACCGGCAAGTTCTAACTGTCGCCATATAATGTTAGACAAGCCTCACGTGCTCTTAGTTGACAATACGGATCGTCCGAGCCTAAATGCTTGACACGTCATGTTACTATTATTTAAAATCTGGCATTGGCTAAGATTATTACAACTCGAGAAAAAAGGTTCTCAATAGGGTTCATATCAGGGCTGTTTACAACCCCATTTAGTATATAAATGCTGACTTCTAATAAATAGATTTCATTACTATTGTTTTTGATTGATTGATAAATTATGAACGAAAAATTAAATTGCATCGATGGCACGGTGCAGAATTGCAATTAGAGCACTTTTATTTATGGAATTAGATGGTCCTCCAGAATGTTTTTATAAGCATTTCCGGCAATTCTCCATCACCAAGATAGGTAAAACATTCTCAAATCATTCTGTTGCTTCTCTGCCGAATGTTTCTTCTAACTCAATTCTTCAAAAAACGTTCGCCTGATCTACACCACATGCCCGCCATTACATTGGATCCAAACAAATTGAATTGGGATTTGTCTGAGAATATTATCCTTCTGAAGTCGAGTGACGTGCAATTTGCATACTTTTCCGCCCATTACCAAAAGCCCTTTGTACATTTTTTCGATCAAAAGTGACTTTTGGACAGGCGTTTAAGCACATATGCTGGCTTTCGTCAAACCTTGCGTGTGCTCAGTCCTACTTTATCTTCCAGAATGTTCTAATGTACTCCATAGTTTCGGGTCGTTCCCGCAAACACCCTCTCTACGCCAAGAGATCTTCACTAGCAGTGGTTTTTCAAACTCGTTCAAATAGCTCTTCTGCCCAATAGATTCAGCAGTCCCATAACCCTTTAAATGATGGTTTGCCACAATTTGCTTCTTTGAATATTCTCGGATAAATATGTTTAAAAAATATACCCTTTTATTTCCTCCGATATCGGGGATATCGAATTGGTGGACCTCGGTGCAAAACCGGAATGTCTGGAGTTCCTTATTAAGGCAGGCCTAGACCGGATACCGGTTGTTGCGCCGTTGATGATGATGATGATGACGATCTTCCCGAGAATTAAGGCCAATAGTATCAAATGAAAACTCCTGGCAACCCGCGCAAAATCTTCATAGAATCGATATTCTCCTCTTCGCTTCATCCTCCGCATTTGGCGGAGTTCTGATTTCCGTTTTCTTAAAGTTTTTCTACTCAGGTTCGAAGCGAGTAAAGTATCTGAACGCACAACTTTTCGGAAAACTGACTTCGATTAAATAGAGTAATTTTGCGTAAATAATTCATACAACATATATCACATCATGGTCTTTCGACACTTCCTAATGCGTTGCTATGCTCGCAACGGCTCTTCACAAAACTCGTCTCAGTTCGGCTAAACACCGTTCCACCTTCCTCAGCCTGTCCAGGTCCCACTAATGTGGCTTTGGTTTGCCCCGATCTTGAACTTCAAATTTGGCTTCGACGGTGACAATAGTACAAATCCCCCAGAATGTTTCGCAATTTGTATGCTTCGAAGAGACATTACAACAGCAAGGCCATTGCCATTTGCTTGCATCTCACCCACTGCTTCCGGGAGCGGAAAAATATGGTACTAAAAACTGTGATAAAAAGATACTAAATGGTACTTTTATATGAGCATACTCGGATTCAAGCAAAAAAAAAATTAACCTCTGTTGCTGTACTTTGTGCCATGCCCATGTATATCGTGTAATGTTACTACCAATGTTATTGGTACACTGCAAAAAATTGTTCTAGGGGAGAAGAGGTTAAAGGACGCAAATCTAAACACCTATGAACCGATACAACGAAAAGACCAAAACTTTTATTCCACCGTAGTGCAGATCATACAAGGAAAACAAAGAAAATAAACATAATCGAGTGCAACAAAAGTATTGTCACAACAAGCAAAATGAACGGATTCTAATTGGAAACCAACGAAATTCGTACTTTCATTTCAATTTAAATGCTATATATGCAATTACGGCTGTAAAACAACAAGAGTATTGAATCATATCGACGGAAATTTCGTTTCCAAGTTCCTGCAACGCTTTCCGGAAATCATTTTTGAGATGTGCTGTTTATCAACCTGGAGTTCGAGCAAATGCTAAGGTTAAGGTTTACCGATTAGAGAGACATATAGAGTCGACTTGGGACGTTATACAATAACTATTCTCGTGCCGAGGAGGAAGACAAATGACTTTTCTATGTCTAAGATCCCGTTTTGTAATAAATTAAAGGAGAGCACTTAAAGTATACTTCCCTTTCATATATCGTGGATCTTTGAAAGTCGTTTTCGAACTGCCAGTTTCCACAGGAGGTTGTTCCACTTTATGGCCGAATTAATGGTTTAATTTATATGTTTTCTAATGTGGACTGCATTCACCGGAACCGCTACTTTGTTTTTGCAAGTTTACCAATTTTTGATGTATTTCACGAATTTGTTGAAAAGTACTGAAAGGTACCTTTTCAACTAAATTTGTTGAAAAGTACTGAAAGGTACCTTTTCAACTAAATTTGTTGAAAAGTACTGAAAGGTACCTTTTCAACTAAAAAAGTACTGAAGAATGAGAACAATACTGAGGGGCTGATGAAGTCCAAAAGGTACTAAATTGAGTATTTTTAGTGCTAATTTCGCCTTAATCAGAAACAAATGTTAGGGTTACATATAATAATAACCAGCATGAAGAATCCTATATAAAAGCAAAAGGCAACGATTATTTTGCAATATAGGAAATTGTTTTAAAAAAATTTGAATTATTTAAGTGGAAATGGGTTTTAGAATTTTGGGAGAAGGTAAAAGATGGTAGAGCTTTGTAAACAAAATAAAATTGATCACTTAAAACTAGAAAGTTGCAAAGAGTGTATTGGAAAGGGGTGCAAAAACGTAAGAAAAAGGAGAAATGCTGCATATTAGCATATTCAGTCACTCGTCAGCTTATGATCGGACAAGGCGAACGAAATGTTCTACATGCCATAAAGCCGCGGACACTACAAACTTTTTCCTTCCGGTATTATTAATCCAGTTCTTATTCTAATCTCTTTGACTAAAGACATTCCTCTCTTGTGAAGCAAAGAGTTGTATGCTTTATCAAATTAGATATCTTCATTAATACTTTTAAAAGCAGATCTTCATAGAAACAGAGATAAACGGAGCGATTCATTTTTGCGAATATTGTGATGAATTTTCAAGTTTCGTTTACAGGACGAATCGATATCGAAACACAAACGACGGACCAGGATTCTATCAATGGTAATAATAATGTTGGTTGCAAAAGTTATTGTTAATTTTGAATTTTTGGTCTACCGTGTGGGAGAATGTCGGCTTATTCTCTGAATACGGCGTAGACTGCGGTGAAAGTCTCGATAACGCCAGTTACTGAGCTTCTCTTGGGTATTGGGTTCATAGATGCTTCTTTAATCAGTCCAATGATATCACGTCGAGGTTAAGTGAAAATTCCTAAAAAATTGGTTACCTAGCTGATAGGGCAACTTAATATCTTCTAATGTCACTCGGTATTGATTGATAACATTCTGTTCAGACACATGATCCAATTGCGGGTAACGGGTGATGAATATATCCTTGCAGCTCCCCGTTTGAAACTAAGATTGTTATTGAACCTGGTCGGACCAGAATATAATAAAAAATTAATAAAATTATTTTTAAAAAAACTTAGTTGCGATACAATAAATTGCAAAATAAGGAATGACTCTATCTTGCTTTATAATAACCTACCAATAAACAAGTTATCAAATGGGTCTCTCGAAGAAGCGGATTTATTATAATTCATAAACTATGTCGCTCTTAAATTTTTAAATCCTTATAATTTTCAGTATTAGTGAATTAAGACGAATTTATTAGGAACTCGTTTCAAATTCACCAACATCACGAATTGTCACTCTTAGAAAGTTGTGATGTTTCATAATTCGCTTCGCAAAATATTTGAGAATTAATTTTTCTTTTCAGATTATACAAAAGAAAATGTTCATAACATAGCAGAATACTGGACTATTGTTTTACTTCTCTTCGTCTTCCTAATTGGATGTTACACACGCTACAACTATCGTGATAATTTACCAAAAGCCTTAGGCAATAATGATCTTCTTAACAAGCCTACTCGATTCATAGCAGA
The DNA here is from genome assembly GCF_905115235.1 of Hermetia illucens. Taxonomy (NCBI): domain Eukaryota; kingdom Metazoa; phylum Arthropoda; class Insecta; order Diptera; family Stratiomyidae; genus Hermetia; species Hermetia illucens. The sequence goes on along the minus strand of NC_051853.1, from coordinate 94,558,730 downwards.
ACGTGCATGGAAAGATCTAGAGATTCTTACAAACTTCGGGGCAAAACCCACTGGATCTTACAACAATGAAGTACTGGCTGTCGATTTCCTTAAACGAGAAATTTCGTACATACAACAAATGGCACATCCTACGCAAAAAATTGAGATGGATGTTCAGGTAGATAGCAAAGCAAATAACTCTTTTACAGAAATAAAACTAACAAGAACAAAAAATAGGTCGTCAGCGGAGCTTACTGGGCAGCTTTCAAACCGCACGGTATGACAAATGTCTATCGAAATGTACAAAATGTTGTCGTTAAACTGCATGGACAATCAAGTGATTTTCATGGAAATGGTAATCACTCCTTAATGCTGAATTGTCATTTCGATTCGGTGGCCGGAAGTCCAGGTAAAAGTAGCAATTAGGAGATTGAATTAATTACACATTTTTGTTTTTCACCATCTGAAAAGGATCGAGTGATGACGGAGCCAGCTGCTGCGTAATGTTAGAAATTTTACGAGTCCTCTCTCGAAGAAATGTTGTTAACAAACATTCTATTATATTTCTATTCAACGGTGCTGAGGAGACGCCCCTGCAAGCTTCGCATGGATTCATAACACAACATAAATGGGCTAAAGAAATCAGAGGTAAGAAGTGACAAAAATTAAATTTTCGTAATTTAGCACTTGCTCAGCGTGAAAATAAATTTAACTCATTAACTTTAATTCTTTATCGTGCCAGCCATTGCTTAACACTTTTCAGATCACTGTATGCTTAGTACCCTTGTATTGTAAACAAAGATAATGAAAATAGGCTACCATTGGTTAGCAAACCTACTGGATATATCGGAGAACCGAGCACAACTGCCTTGATTTGATCTTTAAAGTAAAAGCATTTGTGGGAAAAAATTGTTTCACTTTGAATATAAGGGCTTCATGTCTGACCTTGTCGATTGCTTATAGGAAGTACTGAAAAATGACTTAGCAGACTGGTTTCCAAAATATTGTGTGCAACTCAAAAAGGCGAGTACATGATGTGATGTTCCTGGACATTGAAGGCGCCTTGACTGTGCGCCAAAGAACCCCTTATTGACGATACTTTAGTTATGTGGATTGCTTGCCAAGTGGTTAGAATCCTAAGCTGTCCCAATGAAAGATGGCGATTCAAATTTCTCCGCTAGCAAAGGAACGGTATCATGACTGGATGTCGAATCCGAGTCGACCCTGCTACGAATAAATAACCTGAATCAAATCAAGGTAATAATCTTAGACGAGCATAGTACTGACCACATTGCCTCCTAGTGTGTGTGTATGGTGGGGGAGAAGCTACAGCTTCTAAGCACTCAGGCCGTGTTGGCCCATTGTACTCGCCTCCCCCGTCTAACGGAATAGTCCGGATTCGTTAACGTATCGCAGGATTTCCGTTAGTGGATGTGATGCTATCCGTCGCAATTGGAGGACATCGGCACCAAAGATCTGATGCCTGATGCGTCCATAGGCGGGGCATTCACATAGGAAATGCTCCGTGGATTCCGCTTCCTCATTACAGGAGGGACACGTATCATCTTCGGTAATTCCTATTCTGCACATATGCCCAACTAGTGAATTATGGCCTGACAGAATGCCCACAATACACCTGCAAGTCCTCCTGCTTTTCGACAGGATAAACTTTGCGGTACGTATGTTCGGTTCTGGCAGGAAAGGTTTAGTGTGTCGAGCAGCATTTAGGCTCTGCCACCTGTCATTATGGGAAACTTGTTCCCAGTTTTTGAAAACAGATTTAGCCAATGCTACTGATACCCCAATCGCTGGCTCCGGTCCCGGCATAGGGGAGATTGACCTGAGGCCTGAGTCCCCATGTCGAGGCAAAGGTCCGTCTGCACAGCCCATAAGCTGTGAGAGCTCATTTCATCTTTACCTCTACATGTTTGTTCCAAAGAAGTTTTTTATCTAGAGTGACCCCCAGATATTTCACTTCTTCGGAGAGTTGAAGGGTAGTACCCCTCATCTCAGGGAGACAAAGTCCATCCAGTTTTCTCCTTTTTGTGAATAAAACCATTGTGGTTTTATTTTTATTAACTGACAAACTATGTCTAAGGCACCAGCTGTCTATCAAATCAACGGCACGCTGTATATTCCTACACACCGTTCCAAGATCCCGATCAACAGCCAGTACAGCCACGTCATCAGCATAAGCTTGAGCGTGTATTGGCAAATTTTGCAGTTCGCATAGCAGTGAATCGATCAGCATACTCCACAGAAGCGGCGAAAGCACACCTCCTTGGGGGCAGCCCTTCGTTGCTTCTGTAGTCAGGTAGCGATCAACCCCTACCTCAGCGCACAACAATCTTTGCGTTAGCATAGCATGGATCCACTTAATTAAAGGAACTTCAATGTCCACGAACACCCCCATCGTGTACTCACCATTCAAAGTTGCATCCTCTATCTTTGTGACCAAAGAATGAAGAGCAGACTCACAGGACTTTCCACGTTGGTTTTCACTAAGTGGGTGTGACCTAAGTGCGTTTCCACGAATGTGACGCTCCACCAGTCTCTCCAAACCTTTCAGCAAGAATGAAGTCAAGCTGATCTGTCTGAAGTTCTTTGGATTAGAATAGTCATCTTTCCCAGGTTTCGGTATGAAAACTACCTTAACCTGTTGCCAAGAAGAAGGCACGTAGCCCAGAGCAAGACATCCTCGAAAAATATTTCTTAGAGGTCGCTCTAAATGCTCCATACCCTCCTTTAGCATTGCCGGATAGATGCCATCCATGCCAGGTGCTTTGAAATGTTCAAAGGACAGTATGGCAGCTCTCACCTTTTCATGGGTAACAACCACTTTCGCAGTATTCCAGTTCCCCTTGCAACACTTGCGTTTTGAAGGGGTTGCAAGAACCGTCAACCGTCGTCCTAGTGTACAACTACGTCGTATCATTTCTGTGGAGTATGCTGACCGACTCAGTTCTGTATGAACCGGAAGAACTACCAATCCACACCCAAGCTTAAGCGAATGACGCGGGCGTGTTGCGGTAGGCCGAGATCTCGAAACGGAGCGTAGAAAAGTACGATGCGCCGTTTAATTGATTGATAGCTTATAATATTTTGTGGTATCATTTACAAAAGCATGAAATTGAAAAAAGATCAACAGTCGAAATGTGGGGAATTTTTTGTAATATTTTTTAAAAAAAAACTTTAAATTTTCTATTCCCGCCAGTAAATGCCACAAACTACCTGGGATGTCCCGTCGGCACGCACTTGCACGCCTCTTTACTAGCCAGCCTCGGAAATGCGGGGGTTCTTTTGACCCTTTAGTCCTTCACGTATCGTTCACAAGGTTTTCGCGAGTCTTCGACTCGGTGCGTGGGGCCGCATCAAGCCTGAAATACAAACGACGAATGTAACGTAAAAAAGCCAATGCGAAGTTAATAGGAAAAGAAAATGCCCCAATATTTTTCCACTCTCGTAAGCTAAGACACGCCCGTACACCGTGCTTTATTAAACGGAGCAACATCAACCAAGTTGCTCTTCGTCGCAGAGTACAAGTTAGTCAAATCAAAACAAAAAGGAAAATCGCGGGAACTCAATCTTCGTCGTTTAGAATACGTGAACATAGTGACGATGAAACATTGAAAACGGAATAACACAGCTGAGGTCAGCTGCTTCCGTTTTCCATCGAAGCTTCGTCTCTCTCACGCTTCATCCTACCGACGAAGACAGAATATTGAAGTTCCGGATGGGAATACCTTTGATCGTAGATCCAGAGAGTTCTGGAAAGCAACCACTTACGGAACCGCAAGTCGCATGGTAAACATAAGAAACGCCAAGCTCTTGAGGGATATTGGTACAGGAAAGAGTAGGAAATTTTATGTTACAAGGAATGGATTACTCGATTCAGGGGAAAAGGTCTGTAACCTAAAATTTGAAAAGCAAATTCAATTCCATATGCAGCCTAACTGGGAACAAAGTTGAGGAAGTGTTCTCTCTCTATCCAAAACATCAACATGAAGTTGGTATCTTTCACATATTTACTTGTTTGGAACCAAACAATCTCTGCCACCGAACCTAGCGCCACTTGTAACGACTGGTGCGATTGTCAAAAAACCATTAACCGAAGCTAATTAGAAAGACAGAAAATGATAAAATTGATCGTGAACTTCCCAAACATTCTATGGGTCCACTGCGCTTGCACGCTGTACTTGCCAGTATCGGGATTGATAATCGAACAAGCAGAGGGACAGGCTATTCCCAATCGTTTACTCGAGGTTTCCTGGAGTGTGGAACTTAAAAAATTAATGGGTCCCTTTGTTTCATCTATTCGGTTATGGCTTGGTCTCGACGAGGAACAGTATTTTGACCGCTGAAGAGGAAACTTTTGGGAAGGTGGCAAAAAAGAAAAGCGAAAAGACGCCCGAAGTGTAGGGATTACAACGGAAATAATGGAAGTGAACTGGGAAAATTACCTATAACAAGTACTAACGATTTTATAAGTAACAATTTCCGGTTAGTGAAAAATTATGCAATTTTTTTTATTTACCGACTCTGTCTGTCTGTCACACGCATTTTTCTCAGAAACGGTTATATAGATTAACACCAAATATACGGTTATATCGATTAACACCAATGGGGAAAGTTACTAACAAAGTTATAACAGGTCAAATTTGTCGCTTCAGTGCAAATTCTAGGACTTTGAATGTCAGCAGCTAGCGAAAGTGGATATTCTGATATAATATATGCATATACATTGCGTGCTAGGCACTAATGGGACAAATGTTTTTATATAAGAAATACACAAAACCTTGCAGCATTCCCCGGTATGCAACATTCTTTTGTTCCGTTGCTAGCTCACATTCATTATCGAGCCAGTCATTACTGCTCTTCGGACAGGAGCCAAGTATGTTTGTGGCCGTAGCAGTGATAGTATCCTTCAATTAATTGTAAAGATCATTTGCCGATTCTTCAGGATGTTTGTTAACTGCGGTTGTTGCGGCATCCACTTCTCCCTTATAGCTTTTACGGAGGGCTTTGTTGTGAATGGCTTAATTGTTCACTTTCACCTGATTGTCAGAGGGAGTTCGAGGTGGTGTTATTATTCGAACTCAAGGCACCATGCCATTGAGATAGTGATTCAGGTGATCATCCGTCGCCAAGGTTGTGGCGTTCGATTAGCATGTGGTCAATTTGGTTGAAAGTGGTCCCAACTTGAGAAGCCAATATATGTTTGTGGACCGCTTTAGAAGCAAACTAGGTACTTGCAATAACCATTTCGTGCGACATTGCTAATCGGATAATCCGGAATCCGTTGCTGGTAGTTTTACGTAAGTTATGGGAGCCGACGCCTCGCCTGAATACGGGCTCCATCTCTACATATCTTACCTGGAGCAGGCTTCGAGGGTTCGTTCTACTAACCAAAAAAGGACTAACGGTTTCATCCAGGGCAGAGACAACTCTTCAGACGTTGCCTCACCTCTGCTGTGGGAGCAGCGTGATCGGAAGTGACTACAGGTGGAAAAACGCTATCATCACAAAAACACCACAAGGTTGCGAATTATATTGAACTAAACCGCCAGTTGGTCACGCTGCTCCCAGGGCAGAGCTGAGGCAGCGTCTGAAGAGTTGCCTCTGTCCTGGACGAAACCGTTAGTTTTGGTTTTTGAAAGCTTTGGTGCTATGCCCCAAACTAGGGATCCGTGGACCATTTGGCCCGGTCCAACGTTAAGTGGATGTGTACTTAGGATCCTCCATATCCTAAACGTTCTACTGTCTCGTAGAAGGTATCCTCGATTGATGAGGCTTATATTTCGAAATTTACCTCACAAACGCAGAGTGTGCAGCCGTTCGCTTATGTTTTCAAGGCCGATAGCGACAGATTTCAGAGTCAAACCTATTCCGAGCACATGCTTTACTGGTTGGCCACTACTCGTATAATATATGGTGTAGCGGCTCCTCTCCAGGAAACTGTAATTGAAACCCTGCCCAGCCGTTTTCAAGTAAATCAAGTGTGATAAGCATGCAAATGACCATAATTCCAAAAATTCTAGCTGGCGTTTTCAATGCATGGGGTGAAGAATTGGGCAGCCGAAAAAGGAACGCAAGAAGACATGTAATACTCGAAATTCTTTCTCGCCTGAATCTTTTACTCGCGAACACTGAATGCGTCAACACTTTCCGAAGCAGAGAAATCGGGTCGCTGATAGATTTCACATTTTTTAGCGATATTTTCCAAGGATTTCAATTAGTACGTCTGTGAAGACTACACACACACACAGTTACCACCAGGTCATCATTTTTGAAACAATGCAATTCATTCAGTGAAAAAGAAACCGATCGGATACTTATCTAAAATTTCTACATGAAATAGTAAGGCATCTTTTTCTATAAAATAAATGTACCGCCAATCTTCCCACCGTCGAGATAGACCAAACCCAATTTCCAAAGGTAAGTGAAGAGGAGTTATTACAAGCCGCGAAAAAAATAGCCGAAAATAAAGTGGCTGGCCCAACAAAGTGCTTAAGGCAACAGTCACAATAGTGGCTAATATGTTTGTCGATTTCCCACACTATGGAAAAAGCAGAAACTAATACTTATTTCCAAGAGAACCCGATATGTTTCTTAATAGATAGACTTTTGTGTTTCAAATCAGAAGATGGGCCGAAATTATATCAACGAGATGCGAAGTCCCACAAGACTCCGTCCTAGACCCAACCTTGTGAATAATTATGTATAGAAGAGTACTGACTTTAGATCTCCCTACCTCCCAGCAAGCGTGGGTTGCAATCCCCCTTCCTACCCTTTGACCGCGTTGATTTAATTGACTTGCATTTAATTCTTCATTTACAATTGACGACTGAGGATTTCACATAGATTGTCAACAGCTCACTAAAATTGGTAAACTTATATCCAATTTAAAACCTCCAATGCTTTTGATACTTTCTTAACATTTTATAGTTCACTATGAAATAAAATAATCGTGACCTAGCAAATAGCCTTTGTTGATTCAAGGCAGACACATCGAATTAGCAATGATCACATACATCCTCCTTCGGAATTATTTTTGTGGGGAATGTTTCGAGTCTTTATATGCTAGTAAATATGTGCGTTAGGTAGACGATAATAGATGTGGGAAGCTTTTTAACAATTTGGCTCATGATCACTTCATCTCCGAGTATTTTTTTAGTATTAGCGCCATCTCGTATCATTTTATAGGCATTTTAGAGACTCTAAAACCAGTTGGCTTGAATGCTCCTCGAGGGACAGAAATTGAAAGTGGGCGTGAGCAAAGGCGGGATCAACCTAAATCGATTCAATTTAATGTTCTGTTCATTGATTCAATTCAATGTTATATTTAAACTCAATTCATTGCTTATCGGATTATTAATCGTATTTCTCATATATAGCATTCATCAACCTCGAATCCGTGGGCTCCGCCGGAAAAGAAATACTTTTTCAAACAGGGCCTAAGCACCCGTGGCTAATCAAAGTAACATAGCTCCGTTTCCACATTGAAATGTTAGAAAATTAAACTGATTTCTTTATTTTTAAGATGTATGGGCAGGCAGCTTCCCACCCCAATGCTCAAGTGGCCGCAGAAGAAGTATTTCAGTCTGGTCTCATCCCATCAGATACAGATTTCAGAATATTCAGAGACTTTGGCAAAATTCCAGGTAATTCAAAAGAAAAAAAAAACAAAGAAGAATTGACTTTCACAAATATTTCCTCAGGAGTCGATCTCGCTCATGTAATAAATGGCTATCGATACCACACAAAGTACGACCATATTAAATTCATCCCAAAATCAGTTCTGCAACACACGGGTGATAACATTCTAGCTCTAACTAAGTTAATTGCAAATTCAGAGGAATTAAGCAACACCGAAGTAAGCAAAACATATTCTAGTATCTTCCAGCGAGTTGATTGTCCATATTATTTATATTCGCAGAAACATGCGGAAGGATCGGAGGTGTTTTTCGACATTTTAGGTTTTGTTTTCGTTCACTATTCAGTCCACTTCGCAAAAATATTTAACTATGTGGTCGTATCACTGTCGATTGTTCTTCCTTACATATTTCTATCAAGAGCTACACAAGGTAGGAATTTTTATACTTTTAGTGGCGAGAAATAGCTGTGGAAAGCATAATTTTTTTAGGAATCAATCGAAAGTATCTTCGCTATGAAATTATTTTGGGTTTTCTTGTCAATGTGATATGTTTTGTGGGAGCGAATGCTGCATGTTACGCTATTGCATATGATGTAGATAGAGCTGGACGGCCGATGTCGTGGTATTCTTATCCAATATTAGTTATAACTGTGTACTGTGTTGCAACGTTGGCAGTTCAATGTAGTGTTCATTTGTTATTCAATCGCAATAAAAAGGTAATTTCTTTGTTTTACAGAAGCATGCATAATGTCAATGCGAATCTGACAAGATTCTTGACTTAAGAGGAGCGAATTTCTCATATTAATATTCCAAAAATCTCAATTGCAGGCTCCGATGAGTATCGCGTTGAAAACACAGGCTCGCCTGACTGGCACTAGTTTATTTTGGGGCCTGCTGGCTGCAGCTATTACAATGGCTGAGTACAAAATTGGTTACGTTATAGTTGTTCCACAACTTATAACTTTAATCACAAATTCGCTGATCGGATTTATGGGGCTACAGAACACCAGTAATATGAAACATCATAATTATGAAAGCTTACATTTATAAGGATAATATATTTTCAGTTCGGAAGTGGCTCTACGTCCATCTAGGTGGTCAAGTATTAGTGGTACTGTGGGCAACACACTTCTATCATGTGGTAGTCGATATGTTTATTCCGATCGCAGGTCGATCGGGTGGTGCTAAGAATCCTGACTTACTCATCGCTATAATTAGTTGCTCACTTACCTTCTTCATCACCAGTTACCTAACACCGTTAGTTATTCTATTGAAAAGATCTCGGCACTTTTTACTCTCTTTGCTCGCAATTTATGTGATATCACGATATTACTTTGTTGCATTTACAAAGTATGGTTTCCCTTATAGGGATAACTCAAACGGTTTTCCGGCTGTCCAAAGGCACTTTATTACCGTAAATTTCAGAATATTAGAATTGTATCTTGAAAACGGGATCATGCTTTTAATTTTTCAGCACACAATGAGAACAGTTCATGATTTGAATGGTACGATCCAGTATACTGACGCCGGATTTTGGATGAGAGAATTAGATCGCAATGCAAAGAAGACAATCGAAAGTCTTATCGCTCCGGATGAGCCGATTCCACAGATGAAGAATAATCTGTGCCAAACTCAAGTGTTTTGCGGACTACCCTTTTATTCCTGCCGTCAGTTGCACACAGAGTAAGTTAATGTAAAAGATTTAGTGGAAAATGAATAACCTGAGTTTTGGTAGCGGTTTCTGGGTGCCTAGTCCACAACCGTTGGTAAGAGAGACCGGTTTGTTAGTACTCAAAAATCGGAGAAAACTAAGTCCTACTGAAATCCAACTGTCCTTCGAACTCACTGGTAGCTACTTGATGTCTCTGCAGATTCGTCCAAAGCCGGGTATGACCCTTGCAAATTGGAATATTATGGAGTCAGTACCCGAGCCTAATGTGTATCTGAACCAAAAAGCTTATTTCGTTATGATAACTCATGGTCTGGAAGCACCAACCATGAACATAACATTGAATTTCAAGGTAAGGCGCAGATGTTTATTTTTAAATATTAACGATTGATAGTTTAAATTTTATTTGTATTTCTTCAGACAAATGAAGATGACTTTAATGGACCGCTTGTTGACATCGCTCTGGTTACATTTCACTGGGAGTATCATAAAGAACATACGCCAACTTTTGCCAATCTTCTTGCTAAGGTACCAACATGGGCATTTGTCGTCCCTTCTGTAGCGTCCTATAAATCCTGGGTATATTAGACGTATTGTAACCCAAGGGGAAATCTGCAATGTAATTGCTTTTGGCGACAAATAAAACCTTCGAATACTTTTAAAGCATTTCCTTTTAGCTTCGAAATTAGATTACAAGTTAAATAGAACGTACTTACGTTGTAATTGAACAATACATATAAACCTTAGCAATAAGATTTCTCGACTGATTACCAATTTTACTATATAATGTTATGAACTATCTGTTTGTTTTTTCTAAATAATAAAAAAAGTTTGAATATAATGGAAAAATGTCTTTGGTATCAGAAGAATTTGCATTTTAGTGCTCTTGTTATTAGCAAAGTTTCATTTAATCTAGTTAAGAAGACGTTTTGCTTGCTCTTCAAGTATCGTTACCTGCATGAGTTGTGCTAAAACGGTTGATAAGAGGAAAGGAAGGACGCTACACTGCGAAAGTGCGAGCCAAAATTGAAGTCTCAGACGGTGTAGTTTGAATATGTGAAATTAATCGAGATGCGACCAACAGGCTACTTTCTGATAATTATTTATCTCCGGGAAATACCTGAAATATGAATCATTTGCCCAGAAAGTTTAACAGGTTGAGTCCCGTCATGGTTTTTACGGTTAGAAACTATTGCCCAAGATCATCTTTTGATTGAATGGGATATACAGTGCCGGAAAAACATGCTCAAAGTCTTTAAAGATGTTTTTTGGTAATGAAGCAAGTACACTACTGATCCTTATATAATATATATACAATGGGATCCTGATAAGGGGGATTTTATTAATCTGTTGTTGAATTTCCCTTGCTTCCTACAATTCAGTCTCGTTTCCGTTATCGTTGTGACACGCTGCCACACTGCCAAAAAAAGCCTAGCTTAATAGCTTTAATAAGTAAATGTAAATAAATTCTTATTCTGTAGTCCCGACAATTTGTACCGTAGGTTCTTTGACCATACGAATGATCGGGGTTTAGTATTGAGTAGTATTTCTTAGGTGAGGGAGAGGCAAAGGTGGTCCGTTAGACCTGCTTCCTTCGTCTAACGGAATATCCCAGATTTGTTTATGTATCCCAGGATTCCCACTAGTGAATGTGATGCTGCCCATTGCAACTGGAGCACATCAGCACCAAAAATCTGATGTCCAATGCGTCTATAGGCGGAGGACTTACATAAAGGATGGACCCGTATCATCTTGGAGAATCCCTATTCGAACCATATGTCCTGACAATAAAAACTTTATAGTGTGTTTGTTTCGCTCGGACAGGAAACGTTTGGTGTGTCTAGAAGTATTAAGGTTCTACCACCTACCATTATTAGAAGCTTGTTGCCAGTTTCTAATAGCAGCGTTAGCCAATGCTGCTGAAGGTCCAATTACTGGTTCCAGTCTGGGCATGGGGGGAAAATAACTCTTTCTTTGCTAAGGCATCCAAAATTTAATACTGTCCCAAAAAAAGCAGACTTCTCGTTTTTATTCGAAAGAGACATTCCTGCTCTCGAACCCTCTTCAGTTTATGAGCCAATGTAGAAGACTTCAGTTTATTCCACCACCCATTCTTCTGGGTCGTACCAGTTTTCTCCACGTTTGAGGATAACTTCGTATCGTTCGGCAAATAGATGTAGGGGGAGGGATGTGGACGATCCGAGCATCAAAAGGCTTTGGGAAAACTGGATTCAGTTGTCCCAATAACTTTTCCCTTGCTCTGTATCCCGCATATCCATTGTTTCCCCATAAATCTTATAGAATTAGTCTATAAGATGTTTTTATTGCAGTGCTCTGAATGAACAAATGCAAGGGCTGCAAATTGAGTAATGCATTTAGAGTTTCGCCGAATGTTGTGCTCATGGCACTAGTAATAGTTAGGCACATAGTTCTTTGCGGTGCGGCTAGTTTACAGTGAAAACTTTTTTGCTGATCCATTTACGAGCATCAACAACGAATATCCACATTACCACATGACGCCTGAGTCCCCATGTCAAGTCAGCGGTTCGTGTGTACAGTCTATAAGCTGTGAGAGTTTCAACTTTACCTATGCATGTTTGTTCCAAACAAGCTTTTAATCAAGAATGACTCCCAATTTTCACCTTTTCGGAGAGTTGAAGGATTGTAACCCTCATCTCCGGGAGGCAAAATCCATCAAGTTTCCTCCCTTTTCTAAATAATGCCATTATGCTCCTATTTCCATTTACTGAAAGGCTATGCAAGGAGCACCAACTGCCAATAAAATCAACGGCGCCTTATATATTTCTACACATCGTTCCGAGATCCTGGTCAATAGCTAGGGCCACCACGTCATCTGCATAAGCTTGAGCGCGCTTTGGCAAATTTTGCAGTTCACATGGTAGTGAATGGATCGGCATACTCCACCGTACTGACGATATCGCACCTTTTCAATTCTTGTGCTGTTAGATAGCGATCGCCACCTATTTCAGCACTTCACACATAACGCTAATGCCTTCCCGTCCAGATTCGTCGTCGAAAATCAAGGGCGTCGATTGCTCCTTTTTTCTCAGCCCCAATTCCGCTAGATACTAACAAAGGCAATTGGACGAGTCATGATTCTACGCCACATACCAATCACAATAAAGCTTGTATTGTCCCCGATGTGCTTGGGGAAAATTAATTGTCCTCCTTACTGGGGTGGCCCCAGATGAATCTACAATGTTCCGCCGTGTGCCCATACTTTCTAGAGTGGGGACCAAAATGATCAAAATTACTCTAGCTTGTTGCATTTGAAACGAATAGTGTTTCCTGACCTATCAACCCATGCTGAACCAATCCTCTGCTACCAGCATAGGACCTGCGTGCTCGGATCATTCCATGATTGGTGCTACGCACTGCAACTGGATAAATCGTATTGTACTGACGGGTACCCGCCGCTTAAAGACCGCTGTAGACCACCAATGTTTGTATTCTGTCCCAGTGTCAACGAATTCCAAAAATCGATCGACCCGTGTCCTTCCGGTGACCTTTCGACCCTACTGATATTTTCAGCCTCCTATAATCTTCTTTAAAAAAAGGGAGTTTACGATTCTACAACACTTCCAACACAGCCCTTCTTGAACTCTTTTTTAACTTTTCATCGCACCAGGATATTTTGCGATATTCGCATCCTGTGTCCGTTTCGTTCATTTTATATTTAGGATTTATTGCCTCAAATATTACCAAAAGTAAACAAGTCGGGAAACCGGAAGCAGAACGTTTCAGGTATGAAAGTGTTTGTGTTTCCTCATGTGAAGAACCTTGAGTGGACGACAGTTCCGCGTGTACATAGTTAAAAATTCAATTGCCCTCTATTTGTTAAAGAGGCATTGACCCAAATTTGATAGTATTATGGGCGATACAATCCTCTATGATGGTCCTCCTAGTAGTGCTTTGCAGTAATTAACTAATTTTTTAGTCAGCTAGTCGACTAATCATTGATTCAGTTGTTAATTGCAATGATCTACTAACAATTGATTGGTCGTAATCACGAGTAAGCAACTAATTTTTCAATTTACATTCATTATTCAAACCTTGCAACAATCCAATTGCATCAGGGCCTTGAAGTGTGTTAGAGCACGTCATTCAAGACCGTAACAGCGCAGTACAGGATTGCAATACCCTGTAGGAGGCAATGTGGTCAGCATTGGGCTCGCCCGAAACTATTACCCTGATTTGACTCAGGTACTCATTCATAGGTGAGTCTACTGGTATCCGACGTCAAATTACGATACAAAATTCCACTGCCACCAGTGAGATTTGAGCCGCGACCTTCCGTACGAAAGCCTTGTAACTAACAATTAAAAATTGAAGAAATTAGTTGCTCACTTATGATTCCGATTAATCAATTGTTATCCCCCAATTGAAATTGACAATTAGCCTTCTAACAAATTCTTCAGAAATCATGTTTACAAAAAATTATACAAATGGAAAATGAAGATTTTATTAAGATTTTGTGGTAAATGAAACATTTTTTAAAACTGTTTTTGTATCCGTCTGTTGGTTACACTTATTGGGACACAACTGAATTTGTTAATTTGAAATATGATGGGTGAGACGTGGTCTAAGAAGTTGTTAACAAGAAATCAGCGACATAATTTCACCCTAGATAGGAAAAATTGTCAACGGTCTCAAAGTTGTATTCTCCTATCCTTATTCTTCTTATTCTGTTTGACCAGTGCGGTTTGATGTTGTTGGTTGGTTCGTCTTCGGTGCTGACGTTACCACCATATATTTTGTCTTGCCTTCATTGATGTGCAGCCCAAGATCTCGCGCCGCCTACTCGATCTGGACGAAGGCAGTTTGTACGTCTCAGGTGGTTCTTCCCATGATGTCGATATCGTCAGCATAGGCCAGTAGTTGGGTACCTTTTGCATTTACATCAGCATCACGGATCATTTTCTCGAGGGCCAGGTTAAAGAGGACGCATGATAGGGCATCCCCTTGTCGTAGACCGTTGTTGATGTCGAATGATCTCGCACATTGGTCAGGGTCAGCCTAGTCAGTCTTATTAATTCCGTCGGGATACCGAATTCTCTCATGACCGTGTACAGTTTTACCCTGGCTATGCTAACATAGGCGGCTTTAAAGTCAATGAATAGATGGTGCAACTGTTGTCCATATTCCAACAGGTTTCCATCGCTTGCCGCAGAGAGAAAATCTGATCTATTGCTGGTTTTCCTGGAGTGAAGCCTCTTTGGTATGGGCAAATGATGTTCTGGGCGTATGGTGCTATCCGGCCTAGTAAGATAGCGGAGAATATCTTATAGATGGTACTCAAAAATAACATGCTAAAAACCTGCAAAAAATGTCTGCCAACAACGCCAAAAATGGAAATTATTTTAATTAACTTTAATTAATTGTTTATCCAATTATGATTTCCATGCAACTATCAGTTAATGGAGATTATTCAAATAAGAAATGAAAATCAGGAAATAGTTGCACATTTTCGAATAACAATTGTTAATTGTTAATTTCAATTAACTTTTGGATGAATTAGTTTCATCCATTAGTCGTTAGTTACAACTAACTATTGCACAACACTGACACCTAGAATGAACTAAAGGTGATTTCCCGGCGAATTGGAAAAGGTACGTAATATACTAAAAGTAAGTTTGTTTAAGCAGATATCGTAATGAGACATATTTTGAGGTCTAGATGAAAATTCTTGGGTTGTATAGTATCCGAAAATGAGTTCTGTTTCACTTTAAGTTTGCACAGTTTCACCTCCCCCTCATCCATTTTGCAATTTACGTCGGAACATCTGCCTGTGAAAGTGCTAATTGAGATCTTCCCTTCATCATCGGTTCCCTATTCGGGACTCCAAATAAGAAGCGCTTTCTCCATGCTAATATCATAGTCCAGTTTTCCAAATTATATTTATATAATTAGCTTCTTGTTGTCCTATTGGAAAGTTGTTCCCATTAGTCAACGGTTAAACTCTAGAACGTCACATACTTCTGCTGCCATCTATTCTCAAACATTGAAATCTTCCAGTTGTTATGACAGCCGTACCACACGTGCTGTACCGTGGGTTGTCATTTACTCTGAGAAGGTGTTTGGGTGGCTTTCCGCGATGGATCGCATGTTGAGTATTTTTCAAAGTGTTTCTGGAGCGAAGCGTGAGGATATTTCGATATTCCTGAAGGCTTTCAGGGAGCATCAATGTTTCCAGCAAGCAGTAAGATTTTCCAGTCATCATGCCCTGGACAAACTAAAAAACTAATTTCTTTAGGCCGGAGGGAAATCTGAATTCGTGTCTCACGTAACCGGCCTTTTATCAAATGCTGGCACGAGATACCAAGGACTTCTTTTATTGGACGAAATTCTTCAACAATGCTCACTGGATATTCTGGAGCAAAAAGGAGCCCTTTGGGCCGGACTTTGTATCAAGACCTGCAGCCAGAAGAATATGTTCGCTTGTGTACCGATGGCATGTCGGTCACTGAGTAAGTTTTCAAAAACAACACGAATTGAATATCATTACGGTAATCTCCCATTTCTTCTATGAAAAGATACCCTCATTGAGAAGTCTGTTGAGATCCCAGAATTGTCCAAAGCATTCACCAACCATTTGCTGGGAAATTTTTTCGATGCGCTGAAACATTCACCATCGAGCGGACATTTAGGTATGCTGGAATGTATCGAGACAGGACTCCGTGTTTATCCCGCCTCTTGTGGGCCTCACAGAGGAGCTATCGAAAAGTTTGTTGGCACATTTATTGATTACACTGATGAGAATATAGTTCAGGCGGCCGGCAAGTGTCTACACTTACTACAACAGGTACGTTGGGTTTGGATTCTGGTTATTTTGGGAATTGGCTCACAGTTGATGCTGGGAGTAAATCCTTTATATGGAATTAAGAATCTGAAAATCGAAATCTGAACTAAAGGCTCCACCCACCAAGTGATACGTTGAACTTTTGCAATACTCAATTATAAAGACTAAATTGCCAGAAATGATAGTCACTTGTTGAATGATTCTTCAATGTTCGATGCTATTGCACCAGTTTAGTCATTTTTGGGGTTTTTTCCATCCTGCCTGATATAAAATATGAAGCTGATCCTGAAATCCCTGTAAATTAACTTATTGCGAATATACAGTGACTCCCGAAATTGATCATGTTTTCGCTATAAATGGAATTTGTTTCTAAAAACACAAAACTTGATATGTTGAAATATGTATTTTATTCAAACTAGAAAGGAACCAAAGCAGCAAAGATTATTTAAGTAAATTTCTACAGTACAAGAAAAAAACAGATAATAATCGTTGGCGCAACAATCCAATTGGATCACTGTAACGGTACAATACATGATTATAGTACCCTATAGGAGGCAATCTGGTCAGCATTGCGCTCGTCCGAGATTATTACCTTGATTTGACTCAGGTACTCATCGACTGGTATCCGACGTCAAATCACGATACAAATCCCACAGCTACCAGTGAAATTTGAACCGCGACCTTTCGTACGACAGTGTGGGCTGTACATGGGGTGGTCATATTTTCCTTCCACAATTCCTCTGTCTCATACATAAAAAGGGAGATATCACACTGTCTCATACATAAAAAGGGAGATATCACACAGTGCAGCAATTATAGAGGTATCACGTTGCTGAGTACCATCTATAAGATATTCTCCACTATCTTGCTAGGCCGGATAGCCCCATACGCCCAGAACATCATTGGCCCATACCAAAGAGGCTTCACTCCAGGCAAATCAGCAACAGATCAGATTTTCTCTCTGCGGCAGGCGATGGAAAAACTGTTGGAATATGGACAACAGTTGCACCATCTGTTCATCGACTTTAAAGCCGCCTATGATAGCATAGCCAGGGTAAAACTGTACACGGCCATGAGAGAATTCGGTATCCCGACGAAATTAATAAGACTGACTAGGCTGACCCTGACCAATGTGCGAGGCCAGATAAAAGCAGCAGGATCACTCTCAAGACCATTCGACATCAACAACGGTCTACGACAAGGGGATGCGCTATCATGCGTCCTCTTTAACCTGGCCCTCGAGAAGGTGATCCGTGATGCTGAGGTGAATGCAAGAGGTACGATCCTCTTCAAGTCCACCCAACTACTGGCCTATGCTGACGATATCGACATCATGGGAAGAACCACCCGAGACGTTCAAACTGCCTTCATCCAGATCGAGCAGGCGGCGCGAGATCTTGGGCTGCACATCAATGAAGGCAAGACAAAATACATGGTGGCAACGTCAGCACCGAAGACGAATCAACCAACAACATCAAACCGCACTGGTCAAACACAAGCACGAACAAGAATAAGGATAGGGGAATACAACTTTGAGACCGTTGACAATTTCTCCTATCTAGGGTCGAAAATCACAACCGATAACAACTACGATGAGGAAATCCGCGCACGGTTGTTGTCAGCCAACAGAGCCTACTTCAGCTTACAAAGACTGTTCCGCTCGAAACGTCTCACCATAGGGTCAAAGCTCTTACTGTACAAGACTATGATCTTGCCAGTCCTCATGTATTCCTCGGAAACTTGGGTTCTTAGCAAGAAAAATTGCGAACTCTTGGCCGCGTTCGAGAGAAGAATCCTCCGAAGAATTTTTGGCCCCCTACATGAGGATGGACGATTCCGTAGCCTACACAATGACGAAATCTATGAGCGATACCATGACCGTACGGTTGTGGATAAAATCCGGCTCAATAGGTTACGGTGGGCGGGT
Source organism: Hermetia illucens (assembly GCF_905115235.1). Taxonomy (NCBI): domain Eukaryota; kingdom Metazoa; phylum Arthropoda; class Insecta; order Diptera; family Stratiomyidae; genus Hermetia; species Hermetia illucens. The sequence continues at coordinate 94,540,681 of NC_051853.1, read as the reverse complement.
CACTTAATCCGTATGGATGAAGATGATCCCACCCGGAAAGTCTATAAGGGCAATATCTATGGTAGGAAAAGAAGACGAGGCAGGCCCTGCCTAAGATGGAGCGATGGCGTGGGCCAGGACGCCAGACAGCTTTTAGGGATATCGAATTGGTGGACCTCGGCGCAAAACCGGGATGTCTGGAGTTCCTTATTAAGGCAGGCCTAGACCGGATACCGGTTGTTGCGCCGTTGATGATGATGATGAATTCCTCTACATCAATTCACGGCCATCTGATCCAAGGTTTATTTGGGTCTCACCAACACCAATCTCAAATTCTGGTATCTCTCTGTTAGCAAGGACTTCTTAACTTGTGCGCGCCCTCTAAGACCAGCGTTTAGCAGTGCTCGTTGAGCACTTTCTGAGAATATTTTCAATCTCTCAATGGATTGAAGGGTGTATCGTACTTTACTTCTGGCAATGTATTGAAGGCTGTGGCGTACTTCACTTACATTCCGGTATTTATCGCTTTTTATAACCCTTATAAGTTCCTTGACCTCAATGTCCTTGCGGATGTTGTGAGTTTTAAGGTCTTGTTCTCTTATTCTGTGTCTACCGACGAAAAGAAGCATCTGAATAATCAATTTCGTATTTATATGTGCGTCCTGCCTTTATATTAATGTAATATTTTTAATTAGACACCTTTCTACAAAGTAAACACAGCATTTACTTTACGCGAGAAACTCACAAAATTGATTACGCAATCATTTGTCACACCAAGCCTAATATACCGTTAGTTCTGGCTGAACTCAGAAATATGTTTATAATTGAAGTCCAAACACTAAGTAACAAAATTATGAAATGCTACTTGTTGATTGGTACACATTAATAAAAATCATAAATAATTCAAACGTGATCAATTTTGTGAGCCACTGTAAATAGTGCTCTGCTGATACGTGGCAGAATTAGCAGCTAATAAATAGGAGTTTCTGGATACTAGAAATCCATACGGTGGACGCAATAATTTTATAAACTAATTCAACATGACTGGACGCTGTAACTATTCAATCATCCGACCCAACAAGAAACGGTTCAAACAAGCCAATATAATGTATACTTGTACGCAGGGCCACAGTGGAAAATTTCCCGTGCGGGACGAAAATTATGTGGAAAATCCAAGTCAAAGGTAAAAACTATGCGTGCTCCGGTATTACCTGCCTATATGATTAATATCGCGGGCTATGGGTTCTTCCACCCACCCTCTCTTCTCGTCTGTCTTTATACGCATGAAATTGAATCCGTTCCTTGTCGGTCATTCTAATATACTTCAGGCTTAACAATATGGACCCTATGAGGAGTAAACATAACATCCAAATACGGTCTGCTCCTCCTAACAGAAGTGAAGTTATCTTTGCCATCAACGAACTCAGACGGCGTACAATGGCCGAACTTAATGGTCTTCCTGCGGAACTCTCCGGGGAGCTTCTACAATCTCTGCGGATTTATTTTACTCATTCCTAAATGCTGGGAATCTGGGAGGGATGATCGTGTTTCCGAACAAAGGCACCCCGCCTTGAATGCGACCATTGGAGGTTTATTTGCTTGGTCTCTGCCATGGTAGATTGTAGCCAAAATTATCCCCGGACGCATTACAGAATATCTTGAAAGTTTGATCGACAGAGAGTAGCCTGATTCTGATCTGAATCCTCCTGCACTGACCACATCAATACCCTTCTGATCATTGTGGAACAGTGTATGGAATTTAGATTACCGCTCCAACTGATCTTCATTGATCAATCGGCTTATATCACCTTACCGCAAATACCTGACCCACCCTGTAGTGTCCACGACTCTGCGATATATGCAACATTTCCTTTGTCTTGTCCAGGGACAATCTGGCAGGAGAATGTATTTAATAATATGCAATATTCCTTTATTTTCTTCCGTCCTAACACCCCTTAACTTCCCAAATTTACTCCTTTCAATTTTCACATTTGAAAAATTCCAAATTTTATTTTTGTTTGTATGTTGTAAGTTTGGAAAGTTGTTCTTTCCACAATGCACTGTTCCCACATAGCGAAGGGATCACCGTGTTGTTGGGTTCTAGCCGTTTTTTTTTTTTGTTTTTGAACCAAACATAGTGTCTGTTGTTGTAGTCGTTGCTTTTGCTGTTATTCCATTGAACTCAAGGCCAGAGTTGACGAAATCAGCATTAGTTGGGCCGGGCATAGCACTAACACTGGATCTTATGCTCGGAATTTTTCACATGCATTTACCGTAGACGGCCGAACATGCAAACGATTTTTCTCCATCATAAAATTTCGAACAATGCATTTGGAGTTGAAGCCTCTATGTTCAACCTTCTTGATTCGAGGATATTGCCCTGAAAAATTTCAGTTTAAATGTTGTAATCGCGAAAGCGAAGCTTTTCTATTTCATTCTGGTGCAATAAAATATTCCAAAATTCCATATAACTCCACTGGAAGTAACTTCTTGATTTGAAAAATCAGACCTTTGTGGTACTCTTGAACTTGCTCCAGTGTACCATCACTTTGTGTGCGATTTTTGAAAGCAAAAGTTTACCGAACACTTTGCGAAGGATGGGTAGCATGGGCCTTTAGGATTGTTCCAACATATCGGAATTACTATTTCTGAAACCTTCCATACCCTGGGGGAGATTGTAGAATTACGTTGAATATGTCCGTCACCTAGCTGATTACAATCCCCGAAAATTCCTTTCCTGTAATGAATTCAAAGTGGCGTCACGATGGACAGAACATCGCGATTCTTTGCCGCATTACATTCGCTGAAATTCCGCCTCTTATGGATGAAATGATTAGTCACCGCAACATGTGGATATGGACTGCTTCTCCAAACGGCAAGCAACGCACTCAAACAGAATAAAGCCGCTGGGACTTAAGCGTGGAGCTATACATTGCTCCTGCATTTTCTGGAAATATGCTATTTACATTTATAAGGGAATCCTGAGAATCCGAGATTTTTTCAAGAGAGTGAAGGAAGGAATAATCGTTAAAGCTTTAAAGAAGGGCATCTGTCTTGAATGCAACAATCTGAGGGTATCGCAAAAATAATAATCCTGGAACCCATAAGAGAATTTCTCATAAGCTTGATCGGCAGAGAGCAGAGTGGTTTCCGCTCTGAATCCTCCTGCGTTGACCACATCGGCACCCTACAGATCATCTTAGAGCAGTGCGCAGAGTTTAAATCTTCGCTTCACCTGCTCTTCATCGATTTCGAGAAAGCTTTCGATAGCATGAACGGAGAGTGTATAACTGATAATAATATAGAGTGGCATATGATGGCGCAAAATGTCACGTGCTGTACCGAGGTGAAATCTCTAGGGATTTTGAGATCTGAAGCGGAGTTCGCTAGGGTTGCACCTTGTTGCCTATGTCATTTCTTCTTGTTATCGGTGACACTCTTCATGGTGCCTTGTCCGAAGGACGTGAAGGAATCTAATGGACGATGACATCTTTCCCTAAACACCTCGGCTACATTGATGACATCCGTTTGCTCTCTCATCATGTTATAAACCTTGGTCAAATAGCTCTGGATTTGAAAAGAGGCAAATAGAGTTGGACTGAAGATAAGCATAAACAAAACGTAGATTCTCAGTCTGACGGGTCATGGCAATCTCTCTTTCTGCATTAATGGCAGAACGTCGAAAATGTCGACCAAGTTGTATATCTACGAAGTGTGGTTTCTGCGGACGGTTGCACCGAACTGGATGTTGCTCAACGTATTCATAGCACTGTCTAAAATTGGAAATGGGGTTATCTCAACACCAAGATTAAGTTAAGACTGTTCTGTGCTAGTGTTCTTTCTTTGTTGCTATAATGGAGTACCACATGGAAAGTAGACTCCAAGCCTTCGTGAACACCTATCTGTGTCGTATCACCGGAATACGTTGACTTGGTAACATCCCAAAGAAGAACGCGCTATACCCCGCCAAAGGGTAAATGGCAACCCTATAGGATTGACCATCTTCGATGAAGAGTTTTTTTAATCATGGGAAAGAATCACGTCGTTACTGTTCATTTTAACAATCATTTATTACAGTCGAAGGAGATGTTCCTGTCGGATGTTGGTTTTAAGTGCGGTTACGGCACTTGGCTTGCTGGAATGAATTTTCGATTTCAAGTAGTCCCACAAAAAGAAGTAAGGAGCCGTTGAATCTGGTGAACGCGGTGGTCGGTCAAGATCACCATTTTTTGACATTAAAAGTCCAGAGAACAATCGTTTCAAAAAATTATTAATGGCTCGAGCTGTAGCTGTGGTGGAGCATCTTGTTGAAACCAGAAGTCTTCCTTACCGTTATTACAAACAGTTCGCATAAAAAAATCAGTTAACATATCGAGAAAAAACGGCCCAATGATGATATCAGCACAAACATCGCACCAGACAGTCACTTGTTGGTTATAATGAGATATTACGTCGATTTGAGAATTTTCAGTATCGTAGAACCGGGTAACATCAAATGAACTTCATTATTCATGTTGATTTTTTGTAAAAAATTTTCGTCAATTTCAACCATTTCGATTACTTTTTGGGCCCATTCCAATCGATGTGGCTTATCGACAAATAGCAGTAGCAGAATGAGATCAATTTTGTATAGAAACAAATGTAAAGTGGTTCGCTTTATGCCCAACTCATCAGATCGACGTGTTTGAAATGTGATAAGAGACCTATGAACACTGGCCCGTACGACTGTGATATTATCATCCGATCGCCTTGGTTTCTTTTTATTTGGACACTTGGGGTTAGTAAGTGTCTCAGCCTATTTCAGCTTACAAAAACTGTTCCACTCGAAACGTCTCACCATAGGGTCAAAGCTCTTACTGTACAATACTATGATCTTGCCAGTCCTCATGTATTCCTCGGAAACTTCGGTTCTTAGCAAGAAAAATCGCGAACTATTGGACCTCGGCGCAAAATCGGGATGTCTGGAGTTCCTTATTAAGGCAGACCTAGACCGGATACCGGTTGTTGCGCCGTTGATGATGATGATGAAATGTCTCACCACTTGAAAATATTTCATACAAACGACACAATGTTGTCGTGGAAAGCGTAGTTTTCACTTTACTTTTCTCCATCCACGTTGAGTTTTCAGAATTGACTTGTTTCGTTGAATGTAAACTTCAACAATATGAAAGTGTTCGCGTGGCGCATACTACCCCATAGCAAAAATCTCCTTAGACTAACCCTTCAAACGCAATACGTAATTTCTCGATCTGACATCTCTGTTAAAAATTACAATGTTGTCAGATCTTTTCGTCGAATATGGCCAACCTCTTTTTCTTCTTTTGCTTTACCCTTTGTCCCGTTCAAAAGCGGGATCGGCTCATCGTGATCGGTTGAACCATTTTATTTATCAAAGGCGTAATCTGGATGGATCACCATCCAGCGTTGTTTCGATCGGCCTTTTCGTCGCTTACCACCGCCTTCGCTGTTCAGACCAATCTAGGCAAGTGAATTCTCGTTTGCACGAATTACTTGACCATACCATGAAAGACGCCTCCCGCAATTCGATCGCGGATATCATCATTTCGAATGTGATGAAGGCGTACTAATTCAACGCAACATCGTCGTCTCCATCACTGTCATTGACAGTGTCAGCGCCTGTTTCATGGGGATCGGTCGTAAAAAATTCAGTTTTATTCAGATTCAATCTAAGACCGTGTTGTATGAGGCGATCATTCCATTTTTGGACAAGTTGCTCGAGATTCGAGATCATTTTTGCAACTAAACGCTAGGAAAACATCATCTGCATAAAACAGTGTATAGGGCACTGGATGTTGGATGAACCGTGTGACAGTGTCCATAACAAGAACAAAGAGGAGTGGTTCGAGGCTGCTTCCTTGATAAACAGCGACAGAGATACGAAGCGGTTTTAATACACACGCCACACTTCAAACTTTACTTTTCGGATCGTGGTAGAGCAATTTAATCAATCGCACGAGTGCTTCTGATACTGGACATTGTCGTAGAGCATACCAAATTATTTGATGTGACACACGGTCAAATGCTTTCTCCAGACCCAGAAGTGCAATGTGAATACGTTTCTTAAGAACGCGTTCAAAAATTTTCATAGTATGGAACAGTAACTGGATTGGGGGGTAATTTGAACATTCTGCTGCACTACCTTTTTTTCATATTGGAACTGTGGTACTTTATGTCAGTCAGATGGTGTTCTATCTTCCTCAATAACCCACAGAACCACAGTGTTGGGTCCCAGTTCTTCGCCTTCCAGAGCTCAGATGCGATGTCATTTGGTCCTGTTGTTTTCCCCAATTTCATTGGTTTTATTGCTTCTTCGATTTCAGTCGCGCTGACCGGTGGAATGACTCAAAATATCGGCAATGCTTGTAGAAGTGGAGAATAAACAAATTCTTCAGTTGAAACCTGCTCGAAATGTCTTTGCCATCTATCCACTCCGGTGTTCGGATAGCTGAGTGATGCGGAGGTACGGTACGGTACGGGGGGTCGCGGTTCAAATATCACTGTTGGCAGTGGGATTTGTATCGTGATTTGACGTCGAATACCAGTCGAATCAGCTGTGAATGAGTACCTGAGTCAAATTAGGGTAATATTCTCGGGCGAGCGTAATGCTGACCACATTGCCTCCTACAGTGTACTGTAGTGTACTAATACGGTCTTGAATGAAGTGTTCTAACACACTTCAAGTTCCTGATCCAATATGGATTATTATTATCTATCCACTCGGGTGACAGCGATCGCTTTCTTTGCTTCTCCGTTGGCATTCTTGTCAATTTACCATTTGGCCAGCGTTCTATCGTTGAGAAACTTGTGGTAGAGGCGTTTCTTTTCACCGACCTTCATTTCACCATCGCCATTCTAAAGACAGATATCTCGCTTGATGACTCGGTTACCTCGCTTGTTGATCCCCAGGGCTGCATAGGCCGCTTTGTGGATCGTGTCTTTAACTTGCTTCCACGATTCTTCCACATTTGTAATGGTTGATAATCGCGTAAGATAATTTCTTGTTCTAGCGATAGGCCACTGCCTTTCTCACGCTCTTTTATCGATAGCTTGATTGGTAAGACGTCGATCAATATTGACGTGCAATGGTCTCGCAGGGAACGGCTTTGCAGTCAGTGACGGTGGTAAAATGTCGGCGTCTTATAAGAGTTTAGCCGATTTGCATTTTACTGTTCAAACTACAAAATGTAGGAAGATAAGACAATCGTTTGATGAAACATGTATTCATAATTACAAGGTCAGGTCCACCATTTTCCCCCCAGTTGCCAGAATGCATCCTTCTTGGCAACAGGTTTACCTGTACGCGGTGAAGAAGTGAATAGTACGATCAGCTGATATAATGGAGAGCTTCATCAGCCGGTCAATAAAATGGTTCGACTTGCTCGGACTAATTTATTTACGTACTGACGCCGTCTATGCGTCAAGAACCCTTGTTCGGGGCCCGACTAAAATGAACGTCATAACATTTTTCCGAGGCTTGTGATTCAATCCGATCATTTTGTCTTTAACGACGTTTGATGTTTGCTTGGTCGGCCTGTAGCGGGATCTGCCACCAAGAGAAACTAGGATAATACACAGTACGTTGTCTCAAACCTGGGCGTGAGACCAGCATACCTTCTAAATAGCATAACGGAGTTTAATATGACCAACCTTACATATATAATCCTCCTCCTAGCCCGAAAACTCACAGTCTGGATCGTAGCAGAAATCGGGTCTCACATCAGGAGAATGCACCTTGTATTGTCTGCCAGCAAAAATTCGACACCGTATTCGCGTCTCCAATCAATAGACTTTCCAGAGTACAAAAAGCCAATGCCACGAGAGAAAAAGGAGTACTCTACGAGCCCCTCTATTTTACTTCGTTGAGGCCAAAGATTGTAACCGTGCGTCAGCCCCTCTCCGAGGCGCTTTTAACATTTCCGTAGAAAGAACCTTCCGAAATTCGCCGGTTTCTAATTCACAATAATAATAAAGAATATATTTAGGAATATAATACAGATGGCACAAAGTTATAGCACTAATTTTTATAGATACGTGGAGGAGGTACTGTTGGTATAAGTTACTCAGAGGCATGGCAAAAGCTTCAGCTTCATATCGTCAGCAATCTACACGAGACCCTGAATCACATTTACTCAGATTGCCCAGAGATTTATGATCACCCACAATCAACGGAAACGAACATTATTGAGTTGGAACTAAATGATGACCCCATCAAACGCGCCTCGCAGTTATTCATTCGTTTAAAAAATTTAGTGAATTATCTAGTAGTGGCATTGACGTAAGTAAGCAATAATTGTATTAGATTCCCTAGCTAATGGGCAATTTTATTTTTTCTTAGTGAACCGTTCCCTGTAGCCAAACCAATAATGCCAAGGATAATTTTGAATCTAATACAACGAGGACTGGGCATAAATTGTGTGATTCTAGGGAGAATGCCAACTGCTAACAATTTGGCCATTGGAGCTTTACTACCACAAATCCATACTGAATTTTTAAGTGTTTTAGATGCATTGATTTTGACGTAATTCTCAAGTTATTACTTAACAACCTGTTGTGTACTTATTTAAATATTCCCCAAAGGTTGAAATCAAATATGGCGCTCTATGCCAGCACTGTTCTAAGTTGTATATTGGAAACGTTGAAATGGACGAGCTCGGGCAAATCATCAGGCGTAACAAAGCCTTATTTGTAAGTAACTAACCATTCCCAGGACCCGAGTTTTGTATTAGAAATAATACCTTTCAGTAAACTATAATGTACTCCCATTAACAACCAACTCACTCATTTACAAGTGCTATTGACAAAAGTTAGTACCACTCAGCTTAGGTTGAACATCATTGCTAACATTTTGATGACTTTGAGAATTTATATAACTACTATAACTACTAATAATGAAATTTTAGATCGCTCCGACAAGCAGCGTACAAAACAATGGCACTCTGGAATGAGACAATGAAATACGGAAGCTGCTGTGAATTGATCGCCGAATATCTCGTACAACAAATCAAATACGACATTCTTCCTTTCCAAAATGAGGTCACACTCAAAGTAAGAGTATCATGACTCTGATATTCCAAAAAATATTAACTTTTTAATATTTTTTTGCAGGTATTGAGTGGAGGCAAAAAGCATATGTCTAAAAAGGCAAGACGTCAACTACATAAAGCACAAAATGAGCAATCCAATATCTCACAAACACACTCAAAAGCATTTAATCCGCACACGTCTAAAGTTCTTTATTCAGATGAAGGTAATCAGGAACTTTGCGCGGCTGCTTTGGACAGTTTGAAATACATATTGATGGCTAGTTCATGTTTTTTGAAGCCAATCGTGATTAAGGTAAAATATTACTAATTCCATTGATGAATCACCTGCTATTGTGCTAAGACTCCTTTTTTGCAGGATATATTAGATACCATCTTCTCCATAGCTATTCACGTCATCAACTACGATGAAAACACAAGAACAGAACTTTACTCAAATCATGTTTGTAGAGCAAAACTATTTGAAGTTATTTGCACTACAGTAACAGATCCCCACCATCTATGTCCTCCCCCACTTCAGCTTGTTATTGATATTTTTACAGTAGCACAAGCAAAAGATAAAGATGCGATGGTACGTTCTTCATGTAATCAGTATATGAGAGTATTGGAAAAAGTTATACATCCACAAAAGGAAAGCATATTCTATCCTATCAATAAAAATGAACAGAAGAAAGCGTTCCAAACACAGAATGGTCACAGGCTTCAGATTACGGAGGACGAAGAAGAAGAGGAAAATGAGAAATCAGATTTGGAAAATGTCGAACAAGAAGAAAATATAGTGGATTTGGAAAATAGCGAAACCGGGGCGAAATCTGAGACTGAAGATTATGAAATTTCAGCGCAAATAGATCTAACCGAACCATTACAGGAAGAACATCATCTTGGCAAACCTCCAGATGCAGAAAATATATCTGATACTGAAGAAGCCGTGGACCACATTTCAGTAACATCTACAACTCAAGAAAATTCCCCTGAAGTGATGGAGGTGCCATTCGAAGAGAACCTAACTCAATCTCAAAACTCGAATTCACAAAGTCGCTATGGAGAAGTTAGTGCAGAGAGTGAGAAGCAGGTGGATGATGATGATCAACCGGAAATGAAAAAACGTAAAACCGAATCAGATAGCGAGGCAGGCTTAGTAGAGGAAAAAGGGAAAGAAATCAATGCAACTGATAATAAAGATGAAACCATGGAACCAGAGGCTGACAACGATAGAACTAAGGATGCGGTTGTGGGACAAGTAGTGGAGGATAAGGATAAGGGTGAAATTAAAACACATGCAACGGATGAGGATGCAATTAATGATTGTATGGCAGATTTTGTATATGAACTAAATCAAGAAAGTGCTTCTGAATAAAATTCTTGCAGAAATCAAAAATATGTTGTTTAAATCGACATTTCTTTGCCATTTTAATTACCCGAATAGACAAACAAGCAGTTCAATAGTAGAGATTGCATCTGTGCGCGAACAATGCTTTTCTATATTGGTTTTCGTTTTTTTCTGCAAGAGGCAGCCTGTTATCTCCTGAACCATGATCCTAATTTTACCTTACTTAACATTAAAATGGGTGTTGAAAAGTAGAATCTTCAAAAATCGGGTTTATTCTTGATTGAAAATCCAGAATAATAATGTTTCGGAACAGAACTACTGCTATTTAGAATAATGTGTAAAAATTTTAGATTGATAGATTAAACCGAATTTTAGTTGTTTCCCACCAGTTGGAAAAATGTTGTTTCAAGAAAAACACGTATAACTTTCGTCTTATAGACACGCCAGCATCGCGCGGACTCCTCTATTTGCTGTAACTCGGTAAATATATAGAATTTTGATTTGAAATCGTCACATAGGATAACCACCTGAAATTAAATTTTAACTTCGAAAGTAATTTGCGGTGTGAGTTGTAAACAATAAAATGGTTAAAGTGCAATAGTTTGAAGTGGTAGAAAACGGGACCAAGAGAAATCTCTGGTCAACATATTAATGAGAAACAAATTAAGAATGGACCCAGGCTCGGTATTTTCGTCGCAAAATCGTTTCTCGATTTTGGCTGATCCGAATGTTATTTCCTTAGTGGATGATAAAGAGCAAACGCTCCGAAAAATAAAGATACAACCAATTACGTTCATACAGCTACGATGCGATAGAATAATCTCGTTGTTTGGGGAGTTGAAAAATGTTCAATTAAAATTACAATGCAGTGCCATCGAATCATGAGCATTAAGAAAATTTTGATATATTGCATTTTGAACTGTTAAACAAAATAACTTATGCTTCGAAGAATATAAAATATACTTATCCTTATCTAAAAGATTTTAGTATTTTATCCATTCACCTTTGTCTCTAATTACACTCTCAATTCTGGCAGCATACTTTGAACACAAGATTCAAATCATTAGAAGATCAGTGGGTCGCCCAGCCATACTTAGGGAATATTTTGTATTAAAACTCCTTCCTCCTTCATAGGGTTTTGACTCTCATGAACGGTTTGTTTTAAAACACTCCAACCATTTCCAATTTAATTAATATGAGGAGGTTTCGGATAGGAAGAGTGGCGAAGTTTCTACTGGTCAAAAACCCCCGGGCAGTGCATTGCCTTGCATAAAGGAAGAGTGGAGCTTTTCCCCTGATCGTCGCCGTACAGAAATAAAATGGTCTGCCAATGTCTTCAAAGTGGATTCGCCACTAAACAGGAGCTAAAAGCCAAAATTAGTTGCATAAAGTTTCTGTGGTAGCAATAATTTTTAAATTATTTTTTGTGTGACGATATAGTTTAGACCAACTTCAGCACATCCACGCTTCAATGTTCGAATAGACCAGAAGGCCCCATTAGTTTGTATTTTTTTCGACTTTCGTAAAAGTTGCTCTGTGGTCCTTCAACAATTTTCGAACCAAGGTCTGCCCTTACAGTTGGACTATAGACTAGGTCGGTCGCTCTTTCCATCATGGATATTTTTTGCATATGTAGAGACTGTATCCCTACCCCTTTAATCGGGAAATTATGGTAACTATGCTGTTTACCTTAAATGAGAGCAAGAATGGCTGCTTTTTGCTGTTGGAATATTAGCTTGTCGGTCAATATTGTTTATTGCGCAATTTTAATGCAACTTAAGGAAAAAGTCCACTTTTAAGCCTTTAAACTTATTAAAATATATAAATTTAATACTTGATCTTAATGATAGCAAACGTTCCGCAGAGATTTAAAAATAAAAATCGTCTGTTTTACCAATGTATGATAATGCTACAACCCACGACACGCAATGATGCTCTATTACGTTTGCATCCTCAACCTAGAAAGGGGAGCTAACATGAGTGCTCTCAAAGCAGATAAACCTATTATGCATACGCTGGTTCAATGCAACTTTTACTCCAATTGTTTAGGCGACTTTCCGAATATTTCATTTTTGCAACCATCATCACCAACGGCGCAACAACCGGTATCCGGTCTAGGCCTGCCTTAATAAGGAACTCCAGACATGCCGGTTTTGCGCCGAGGTCTACCAATTCGATATCCCTAAAAGCTGTCTGGCGTCCTGACCTACGCCATCGCTCCATCTTAGGATCTGCCTCGTCTTCTTTTTCTACCATAGATATTGCCCTTATAGATTTTCTGGGTGGGATCATCTTCATCCATATGGATTAAGTGATCCGCCCACCGTAACCTAATGTAAGCACACGGTTCCTCTCATTCTCATCATACCAATCACTGCAGGTAAATGACAAAGAGCCCCAATATACGTACGAATTGTGGACTAAACCATATTGCCAAGGAATATAAGGGAAGTGGCGATTACGTTAAAATGAAACAGAGAGAGTGGGCGCAGCGCAAGAAAAGCATTCTACAGCAAAACAATTCAATGTTGATGAGGCTCATTTAGTGAATGCAAACACCTCAATGAAGAATAATGGTATCTCCAAACCTTGTAGTCAAGTAGCTCCTAATGGTCCTAAGCTTAAATCGCATTTGATGGACCAATCAAGCAACTCGAGTCTGAAAACCGACCTGTTTTCTGCACAGGAACACATAGGAGTTACTTAACAACTGTCTAAATGCATTATAGAAATAAGAAAGGGTAATTTGATGATTTGGTCAAAGTAACGATAAAGTTTCTACATAATTATTAAATTTTGTAATTGTATGATTTGGAATACTAGGAGCCTAGCAAACGAAAAATTTAGGTTTTTTGGATTCTTATTAAATAAGGTAGATATACGGCTAATTTTAAAAACGTATTGATCGTCTATTTAGTATATAGAATGGATAGAACACAATTAAAAGGTGACGGGGTAGCAATAATTATTAAGAAAAGTACTAAAGACGATTTAATAGCCAACCTAGGGAGGGTAGTTATTGAATCCAATAGAACCAAGATAAAACGTCAAGGGGACCCAGATTTGAAAATCATTACTGCTTATTTTGCGGAAGGAAATCAACAATTTTAACGGGTTTCAAAGAAATCGTTGTTCCAGAATTATTTTGAAAAATTGTGTGACATCAATGGGGCGATATGGATACTTTAACTGAGGATGTAAGAAAAATAATAGCTGAGATATCTTAAATAACTTTCAGCAGAATCATGTCCAACAAGTCTAAGACCGGAAGGTCGGCGGTTCAGGTATATATGTGTATTTCTTGCGTAAAAATATTTAAGTGCAGAACTGCGCCATTTGTGTGTAGCTCGTAATGTATGTGGCTTTAGCATATCATATTACTTACTTTAATGTGATATTAATATTAAGTGTTTTAATATATACCTGAGAAAACACTGCCTTCATCTTCAGCGGCACAACAACTGGTATCTGGTCTAGGCCTGCCTTAGTTAGGAACTCCAGGCATCCCGGTTTTGCGACGAGTTCCATCAATCCGGTTGTCTAGCAACCTGACCGACGCCATAGAATTGCCCTTATAGAGCTTCCGTCTTGGTCATCCTCATCCATACGCATTTAGTGACCCCTTCCATCGCTAATAAATTTCATCGTTATATTGACTACGCAATCGTCAAAGGGTAGTATAGGTCCCAGGGCGAAACATGAATTGGTACCCACGATGGAGCATAAAGCCTGGGAAACGCCTGCTGAACCAACACCAACAGCTCTACTACTAAACCCTATCTCCACCTCCGTGGTGATCGCTGGGAGCTCTTTCTTTATGAACAACTGCAGACGGAGAAGGATGAAGGCGAGTCTCTCGCGGCTAAAAACGACACCACCTACAATCCCCTCTGACAATCACGTGAGAGTGAATACTGAAGCCATCCACAACACAGCCTTCCGCTACACCTATAAGAGGGAAATGGATGCCGCAATAACCGCAGTCAACAGAGATCCTGGAGATGAAGCATCAACAAATGATCTTCACAACCACCTGAAGAACATTATCATTGCCCTAGCCGCAAAAAAAGTTGGAATGGTTTGACGATGAATGTAAGCTAGCAACGGAACGGAAGAATGCTGCATACCGAGTAATGTTGCATTTTCAAAGAACGCGGGCACGCGCTGAGACTCCGTCGAGCGGAGAAGCGACTTCACAGACGGAAAAGGAAAGCCTGGGAGAACCAACAAGTCGGTTTCCTAGAAAAGTACAGGGAGCAACCGCACCAGGCGCGCAAGTTTTACCAACAAGTCAACAGGATGAAGCCTTATACACCACGATGCTCATCCTGCCAAGACAAAGAGGGAAATCTGATTTTCGGCAGAATGGGCATATTGGAGGGATGGGTTGAGTACTTTGATGAGCTACTGAACAACTAGAACATCGGCGAGTTGGAGGTCCCGCCAAATGAAGACGACGGGCAAATATTGCCACCACCAAGTATAGGAAAAACAGTCCGTGCAATTCATCGGCTTAAAAATAATAAGTCGCCAGGAGCCGATGGAATTACAGCCGAATTGGTTAAATATGGAGGCGACCAATTACATCAAATGATTCATCAACTGATGCTCAAGGTATGGGACAGCGAATCAATGCCTGACGATTGGCAACGAGGCATTATCTGTCTCATACATAAAAACGGAGATATCACACAGTGCAGCAATTATAGAGGTATCACATTGCTGAGTACCATCTATAAGGTATTCTCCTCTATTTTGCTAGCCGGGATAGCCGCATACCCCCAGAACATCATTGGCCCATACCAAGGAGGCTTTACTCCAGGCAAATCAGCAACAGATCGGATTTTCTCTCTACGGCAAGCGATGGAAAAACTGTTGAAATATGGACAACAGTTGCACCATCTATTCATCGACTTTAAAGCCGCCTATGATAGCATAGTCAGGGTAAAACTGTCCACGGCCATGAGAGAATTCGGTACCCAGACGAAATTGATAAGACTGACTAGGCTGACCCCGACCAATGTGCGAGGCCAGATAAAAGCAGCAGGATCACTCTCAAGACCATTCGACATCAACAACGGTCTACGAAAAGGCGATGCCCTATCATGCGTCCTCTTTAACCTGGCCCTCGAGAAAGTGATCCGTGATGCTGAGGTACGATCCTCTTAAAATCCACCCAACTACTAGCCTATGCTGACGATATCGACATCAGGCGGCGCGAGATCTTTGGCTGCAGATCAATGAAGGCAAAACAAAATATATGGTGGCAACCTCAGCACCGAAAACCAACCAACCAATAACATAAAATCGCAATGGTTAAACGGGGAGAATAAAAATAGGAAACTACAACTCTGAGACCGTTGATAATTTCTCCGATCTATAGTCGAAAATCACAACCGATAACAACTACGATGATGAAATCCGCGCACGGTTGTTGTCAGCCAACAGAGCCTATTTCAGCTTACAAAAACTGTTCCGCTCGAAACGTCTCACCATAGGGTCAAAGCTCTTACTGTACAAGACAATGATCTTGGAGAGGTTCTTAGCAAGAAGAATTGCGAACTCTTGGCCGCGTTCGAGAGAAGAATCCTACGAAAAATATTTGGCTCCCTATGTGAGGATGGACGATTCCGTAACCTACATAGCGACGAAATCTATAAGCGATACCATAACCGTCAGGTTGTGGATAAAATCCAGCTCAATAGGTTACGGTGGGTGGCTCACTTAGTCCGTATGGATGAGGATTATCCCACCAGGAAACTCTATAAGGGCAATATCTATGGTAGAAAAAGAAGACGAGGCAGACTCTGCCTAAGATGGCTTAGGTCAGGACGCCAGACAGATTTTAGGGATATCGAATTGGTGGACCTCGACACAAAACAGGGATGTCTGAAGTTCCTTATTAAGGCAGGCTTAGACCGAATACCGGTTGTTGCGCCGTTGATGATGATGAATCGTCCATCTAAGACTAAGAGTTCGTAATTTTTCTTTTATATTTATTCTGATGTATCTGCATTTGGTATATTCATATTTGAAATACCCTGGAATTGCTTCATAGAATCAGCATGAAGAGCGTCCAGATGTAAATAAATCTTTCTGTTCTATCGATAATGCTAATAATGTTGGAAAGTTGCTGTATTCACCTCGTTCATATATACTATAGATGATCATATCTCAGAAACTTCTTCCTTCAATTGACTTTTCTCCGGAATATAACAGGCGGAGGGTTTTCCTATTCAAAAGTAGTAAATGAATGAGCAATGAGCTAGTTACTGGTGAACACAAAAAATAACTGACAAATTGAAAATCTTTCGTCTTATGATTTTTACTTATTCAGTTTGTTGCATTGACATGAATAAAAAGCAGAGGGAGTCTGGGGAGATTCGTTTAGGTATTGCAGGATTTGCATTAGAAGATGTGATTCTACTCGCTACAGCTGAAATACATCAGTACTAAAAATTTGATGCTTAATGCGTCCATAGACAGTACAGTCAAGTGGGAGGTAGTTCGTGGATTCTCTTTCTTCCTTACATGATGTATCATCTTGCTACCCTGAACATAGAATTATGACCAGACAGAATGCCCACAATACCTGTGCAAGTATTCCTGTTTTTCGACAGCATAAACTTTCCAGCATGCTCTAGTGTGTCTAGTTGAATTTAGAGCTGGTTGTCGTTTGGTAAAGTCTGTTCCCAATTTTTGATAAAAGCTTTTTTTAATGCTACCAACGCTCCAAGTGTCCCAGTTCTAGTCCCAGGGTGGGAGAAATTAAAATAGATTTCGCTAAGACACCCGAAATTTCATTTTCCTGAATGCCACAGTGGCCAGGCACCTAAAGTAGTTCTACCATGTTGAATCTAGAAGAAGAGTTCGAGCAGTTTCTACATTCCGGAATGATTTTTGAAGTTATCAAAGGATTGCTTAACGTGCTCAAGGTAAGTTGATTTCAATCATTCAAGTTGCTTCATTTAGGATCGCATGCACTTCAGCCTCAAGGCTCCACTAAGGCATCCGCGATTTCAATTCTATCTACACCTACGATAGATACCCAGAGTAGTAAGTATAGAGTTCAAACACTTTCAACATTCCCGAACGATATTTAAGGTAATCAAACGCGCTTAGGCCCGCTTGACTATGTATATTGCCCAAGGAATAAACCCACTTCTTGTTTTTATGCAAATGGTACAATCTTGGCTCCAAATCCCTATTCTGCCTTTAAACCATCGACATATAAAACCTCAGTATAGTCCACCAGCTATTCTTCTACTTCCTCCACAGTTTCTCTATATTTGAGGATAATTTTATATCTTCTATCAAACAGGTGTATGGTTACCAGAGAATCAGAAGTCTTTACATCCGCCAATATCTCTTCCAATACTCTATGTAAGTAAACATGTCATGAAAGATCTGTGATAAAGTTAACAAAATGTAAACGCTGTTCGTTTGATTGGCATAATGCTATTGAAAGGTTTTGTGTATTTCTTAATACGTAGCACGTAATATTATATATCCATATATTATGTGAGAGTATCCACTTTCGGGTGATATTGACATTCATAGTCTTCAATTTTCAAAGAAGCAACAATTTTGACGTATTATAACTTTGTGAGTAATAGTGCGATTTCCACCGAACTTGGTAAGATTATGCTCTACATTATGGCCTATATCACACTATATCGTGGTGCCAGGATGAGCTTAAGGGGGGTTTCCAGCCAATTATAAAAAATTATAGTGATATACTATTATTAACTCTATTTGAACAGATATTGGGCCTTCTGATTTTTTCAAATTTTTCGATTTGGTAGTTTCTGAGAATGGCCCCTTAAAGAAATGATCACTTTCAACCCCCCGCACTCCCCACCCTTCCAACGAATGTACTAATCGAGACTTTAATTTGATACCCCACATGACTATATTTGATGAACAAAATTTTACACCCCCCTTTTGCATGTATGGGGACCCCCCTTAAATTCGTCGTAAAAGAATGTAACTCACTGTATGTGTGAGCGTTCACAGTTCCTACCTTTGTACCAAATTTGAGAAAAATGCGTGTGACGGACAGACAGACAGACAGACGGTAAACCGATTTTAATAAGGTTTACACAAAACCTTAAAAAATGGAGATTTCCCACCATTGCATAAAATACAGAACTATTTATATCGGACGATAATCTGGTAGGGCTCTAGATAAAGCTAAGCAGAGAACAGTTTGCTGTAACCTAGATTTCGTTCAAGCATTTATTAGTTTCAGTCATTACCATTTAAAGTACACAATCGCCAATGTTAGAATAATATTGTTGAAAGTAAACAACGGCTATGAGTCAACATAACTTGAAATCTATCTTGATATTAGTAATAAATTGAGTAAAGAGGAAGTGAGTTATTTGTTTTATCACAATCGGTTTATTTAACACGCCATTCGTGTGATTACATTAAATGGAATAGCGAGAATTGTGAATTGTAGTTTTCCAATCTCAAGCTTCTTCCTTTAATAATTCAATCATTTTTTTTCGGCCGTCTATCAGGCATTCATAGTACGCTCGGACATTATCGTCACGTTTTTCGCATTTATAAATTGAAGATTCTTCCGTTACCCGCTCTCGCACTTCCCACTGTTTGTTTGGAATACTTCGATTTTCAGATGCAAAGTTGGGATCATGTCTCTCTTCATAAGCATTAATATCACTATCCCACTTAGCAAACCATTCTGATTCCTCCTTGGCTAAGTCCTTTAACGGTTGTGTTATTTGTTTGCATTGGTCGGGTAAATAAGATTGAGCTTCCTCAGACAGATCTAAGTCACAAGTCACTATAGCGGAATAATCGGCGGCCGAAATGTTGTTCTGGAAAGGGAAAAGAAACACCCACTATATACAAACTGCGGTCAGGAAGCGGAACAAGAACTTCACCTGAATTAAGAGGAGCAAGGATGTGAGTAGAACGGAAATCGCGTCACGGGATGCCATTATGGACGTGGAGAGGAGATGCGGTTACAATGGAATAAATATTACTGAAAGTTGCAACGAAGTCTACCCTAGAATTGTTGTTATCAGCTTTAGCTTAGTGTTACTGTTATCAATTTTACTTTATATCTGATGCGGAAACTGCTAAGGATAAGATAAACATCTGTGTAGAGAACAAGCCACCACAATGAAAACCATATGGAATTTAACTTTTTGCATAAAATGAATGTGTTTAGTTGCATATAGTATGGGATATACTATTCACCAGTGCCTTTCAACCTCCTCGAATACACTACTCTATTACAACTAATAAACTTCTGGCGACTCGCAAGCACTGTAATAAAACTCTATTAATGGTTTCAAAAATGAGCTGCGAAGAAGTAGTGCGTAGTGCACTATGCAGGGAAGTCATGGGGGCTTAGCGTTAAATGAATCAATAATAGATGTATGGGTACAGTTTCAACTGACTAATCGAGAATTGTACCTTGTCATATTATGTTAAGTAAGCAGTGGGTACCCTGTGAGTTAGGGTTTAAGAATACAAACTATTCTCTCCTTGTCAGGAAAGATTATTAAAAGGGATAAAAACTTAACCACGCCTCCGATGGGCACTGGTTTCACCGCTACAACCTTTTGCTATACAAAACCGACTCTCATTGGTTTCCGGAATGGGTCCGCGGTCCTCGATAACGGTATCGCTTTCCCCAACTTGAGTAAGCATCGATATAAGCTAGGGATTCTGATTCTAAGCGTTTTGAGATGGTGGGACTCTTCTGAGGACGCCTCTTCCTCTTGCCATTACTGGAAAGCCAGGTTGTAGCACACAAATCCGGTGATGGATTATTATTGACGGGTACAGCAAACCATACCCTGCTGATCTTGGGATCGGTTTCTAAGGGATCATGACTGCGAAATTCCGGTCCAGGTTAAGGAGCGTCACAATTGTACATTATTATGCACAAATCAAAATTTACGATACAGTGGAGAAGGATGCGTTCTGCGAGCAATTACAAATAGTTCAGAAAAGACTTCCTAGAGATGGTGGGTGGGGTCCCACAAAACCTTGCTCGGGCATGTGACGGGGGAGTATGGTGTTGGTGAAGGACGCTCAAAGATATTGAAGAGCGCTGGGCCACCATCAAAAGTGCCTTTGTTTCTGTTGCGAATGTAATTGTCGACCGCGTCCCAAGGGTAGATAGTACGACCTGGCTGACTTCGAAAACTTTGAAGCGAAACGATCAACGTAATGGTGTCAAAGTACGAGAAGTTCAGAGTACTTTGTGCCGTGATAAAAGGAATTCCACCTGAGGGCACCAGAAGCTGCTGCAGAAAGCTTGCAGGTGGTCGTTAAGGCGCATCCACATATTTGCCAAACCTTAATAAACGGTTGCAAACGCAAACATGAGGATAGGCTATTTGGCTTGGAATGTGTAAATTCGCTAGCGCTTGTTGCCGATCCGATCGGCTGTTATTTTTTTTTTTTTTTGGCACAAATCAAAGGGAATTTGCCACCAGTGCTTGCGACGCCTCAAGAGAAACACGCTCGTCGATCATCCTAGGATAGAGTTCACCTTCACCTTTTAACCAACACATCTACCAGAACCGGGTCCATACTCCAACATATGATGTTCTTCATTCGACAGAGTACTCCGATGACATGACGCAGGCAGGTTTTAACGAAGGCTTGGAGCTTTCGATTAACTTTTCATGGGGGTACTATAGCATAACAAAGGGAAAATGGAGCTGGAACAACTTCAATTCGATATTAGTGTTGAGATAGATAGATAGGTACACTTACAGATTTTAGATAAAGCAGCACTTTTAATGCTTCAAGTAACATCGAATGCGATGCCACCATCAGTAGGAGCAACCGTTACCAAGATGAATAGATTGATGGGCCCCTTCAATTTTCTACTTCTTAATGTAGGTATGAAAATTATAGTCAAACTGACATCTTTGGTTTTGTTGGTATATTTCTTCTGTCCAACTTTGCTTGCCTTTTTCTTTAATTCCAGAGCCATTTGTCAAGGAACATAATAATAATTATAATTAAAGGTTTCTCTGGGACTCCTTGTGCAGAGACCACCCTGTTGACGCTATCGAAAGCTTTCTTGAAGACAGCAAGACAGCAAGTAAACTTCTAGAACTGAACTGCTCCCACTATTCTTCAACAATCCGAAGGGTGTTAATGTGTTCAGCGGAAGAGGATCCAGGACCAATAGTCTGCTTTCTATCTTGCTCTATCGATCAAACTTTCGAGATGTTCTTGAATACGTTCTAGGATTATTTTAACTAAGCCACACACAAATATCCCTTCAATTGTTGCACTTAATATCAATGCCGTTTCTGGTGGTCGTAATGATCATCCCTTTTTCCACTTCCTGGGAAAGATTTTGGATTCCCAAGATTTACGAATAAGTTATAAGTAGTACCTCCGCGGAAACTGCAATGTCTGTAGAGAGCATTTCCCCTTACGACCCAATATTCTCCAGCGAACTATTCAAAATGTCTGTCGTCGAGTCGACAAGATAGTTTGGCATGCTGTCAAGGCTCTCCATAAAGAAACGTCCACACATTCTAGAATCTAATCATAAACCGTTGACGAAAGCAAAAGACTGTAGTCGTAATATCAGTTAACGCACGGTAACCATTTCTGAAGAATAAATAAGTTCGGAGATTTGCAGGTTGCTCGGCTACAAATTTTTACCCCTTTTAATTTCTTCCCACGGCGAGCAGGGAGTAAATTCTCAAAGTTAGCACCACAGAGAGGCATCAACTTCCCGGCACAGTAAATACTATAAGTCAGAGTGAAGTTTATCCTACCTATACCTTGAGGCGTCTTGGAGCAATAACTCAAAATTGATGAGTGGCAATAAACGCGGTCTAGGCTTCACCTTCTGATTCGAATGATGTGCTTAAGAAGGTGATCAAAAGTATCTATTAAAGGTAAACCTTTGCAAATTCGACTCTTCAGAATCACCTGTTAAGAATTGGGTTCGTTCTTTTAAAATCTCCCTTGTCACACGTTGTTGCAAGCGCAGGTAGTTCCAAAAGGTGATTCTAAAGATTCTAGAGACTTTTTTTGTTTAAAGATTAAGAGTCCTGAGTACGCAATCACTTGGTGTTGGACCAGATGAATTGAAATGAAACTTTCGCCCACTTTTTAAGTACACGGACTCCTTTACCCAACTTAGATTGGTTTTGTAACTTTAACTTTAGCATCATTTTCGAACCGATTTTTGCCTATGACCCTAAGTGTAAACTCTAAGAGTCCCTTTGCTTTTACGTGATTACATCAAATATTGTGGTCTAGAGGAAGATATAATAAATATTAAAATTGACCATCAGGAAACATATTTTCAGGCTTTCTTTGTATAAACAAAGCTCAAATAAAATAATAGATTCACACTAGAAATTCGACGTTCGGGAGCCAACAGTTTAGAAGTACAAATAACAGTCTCTTCTTGTTGTAATATAGAGAGGTTTCCGTCTAATACAAATGATAAGATAACCAATCTAAATGCCACACAGTTGATGTATCCGCTCGAGTAGATTGATATTATTTATCTGATTACCACATTAGAGTCAGCACTGATAAGATTTTTATCATGAATTGAGAAATACATTTCTGAAAGGCGGCACTATCTTCAATTAATGCTTATTTATGAATCGACATATGTTAGGTAAAGTGAAATAAAAGTTTGTATATACACATCAAAAATCATATAATTCGATGATATCATGTTGAGATGACCTCGATGACCCTGTTTCCAGGAATCAAAGCACGAGAAGGATATTACGATACTTCCTCGTCATATATTAAACCACACCCACTTAAGTTAGGTTTGATCCCGATGAAAGTTACTGATTTCAACTAGAAAGGTTTGTTGAGGAACCCTAGATAGACTCTCAGTTGATGTTATCGAAAGCTGTCCTAAAATCATTGAAAAGCAAATAGAGTAGAGATCTAAATTGTGCCGATTGCTCCCTCCCTATTATAATCCCGGGGATATTAATGTGATCATGGTGGAAAGGTCTCCTAGCGCAAATTGGCCTGCCTGTTATTCGAACTTTCCAAGTGTTCATTCATTCGTTCTGATACCACATATTTTAGATATTAGCTTGATCAGAGCAGAAAGAACACTAATAGCTCTCCAATTCCCGAATAACCATTGCGCCGAGTTTCAACCCATTCACTATTCAGTTTCACTATGCCGATCCGCGCGAATTTGGCAGTTGCTAAGTAGTAGTAGTAGTGCATCGAAGTCGATAAGAAACGAGCAAAAAACTGTCCAAAACAAAGATGGCTTCATAAGCCAAATGGTGATTTGAGAGCGGCTCGACTCCATCTAGATTAAGCTTACGACCGAGGAAAATGGTATAATGGATCTGGAGGTTCCACCCCAACCTTTGAATGAAATGAAGGCTAAAAAATTTTGGAATGAATCGAAAATTCCTTTTAAGTTGATTCTAGAAGTACCACATTGTGCAGCCGCATAAAAGTCTACTCCCCTCCTCCTCGGGCACCACCTTGTCGTGGTGGGGAGCCTGGGGTAGTTTACTAATACACTAACGGTGTACAAACCACGTGAAGATGGAAACAAAGGAAAGTTGTAAAAAGTCACAGACTTTGAATCCGCCCGTGACTTTGAGAAGTCAGGTCGTGGCGATGCACGAATTTTGGAGGTCTGACCAGATTCATGTTTCAAATTAACCTGCATTATGCCAAAGCCTCTTTCTATCTACTAGCGGGATGGCTGGCAAACTTGCAGGACTGTCCTTATATGTTTCTGGTTCAACAGCCATGGGTTCGTTTTACCAAAATCTCTGGTATTGGAACAGTCAAGGCGTTTAGAATCTTCTTCGATAAGAGATCCTCGACACTGAGAGCCTGCGTTCTAATGTCAAAATTGTTAGAAGCACCAATGCAGAGACAATTCTGCGCCCAAGAACTCGTTGCGGTCAACTTACAATACCAAATTAATGGTAAGAGGACATCATAGTTGCCTCCGCCCAAGCAAGAACTGAGAGATTTGGTAGTGTATGCAGAATCAAGTGACCTTGAACTCTTGACAGGATGTGGTGCGAATGTTCAGCATATTTGTTACGGCAGTAACAAATGCAATCCTAGAGGAGAGAAGCTGTTTGATTTTATCACTTCTGCTGGTCTGATGACCGCGAACGGGGAAGAAGAAGAGAATTGGCGGTTTCTGCAAACCTTTCAACAGGAAGGTGTCGCAAGGGGAATTGGGACACTGCGAGGGTCGTGGCTACCAATAAAAAGGCGAGAATTGCTATGCTATCATTTGAACACTTGAAAACACCTGGCATGGATAGCATCTACCCAAGGTATAAAGCACTTAGAGCAACTTCTAACAAATCTTTTTCAAGGCTAGCTCTGGTCTGCGTGCCTTCATCTTAGCAAAAGGTTAAGATAGTCTTTATGCTTGAGCCTGGGAAAGATGACTATTCAAATCCAAAGAACTTCAGGCAAGTCAGCTTAACATCATTTTCACTGAAATGTCTGAAGAGGCTCGTTGAGCGTTACACCCACGCCCCCACTAAATATAGCATGTTAATGTAGCACATAAAAGATAGAAGGAAGTTAGACGTGACCAAAAGCCTGGAAATTTGGTTCAAAAGTATACCGAAAGGTCGTCTGAAGGAGTTCCCTCTAAAATAAGCGATACTACTGCCAAATTCTAGAAAAATTGGGTTCAACAGCAGAATCTTTGGGGAGAAAATACAATTTATGTATGTGGAGAGCTACTACTTCTACACAGTTTACTTTATTTTCCCAGCTAAGTTTTCATATTTTAAATGGAATTCCTAGCTAGGATTTGACGTTTATTTCAATGCTCCAACCAAGAAGACTATACATACACAGTAGGTGAAACTGCCTAGACAAGCCTTGAAGTTTAGCGGGACAAAAAATATAGCGTTCGGTGGGCGGGGCTTTTCAGTCATGGTCACAATTGTATTCTGCGCATCATCATTGACATCGGTTCCCATTTGTGTGATGGTATTAGTGCATCGGGCCGCGTTTGATATAGAAATTTTCCTGCTTAGTGCCAAAACCAATAGTAGAAGGCGGCGATCCAAATAATATTGCAATGTCACTTTATCAATCCCCTATTGTATTTATGTATGTATGCATTGGTTGTTTATACAGGGTGCGGCAGCATAACTTCCTTTTTTAAAATGCGCGCCACTCAGTTAGTTGATGTCATAGCGGAGCGCTAGTGGTCTCGTTCAAGAGGGGATACTGTAAAGTTTTGTCCCGATACGGTTCAGTCGCCATCATGCGTTGGAGTAGTGAGGAGTGTGCCTTTGCCGTTGAGGTTTACTTTTCAAGCGGATGTTCGGTTATTGCAACACAGCGTGCATTTCGGAATCACTTTAATTTAGCCCCGTTGCCTCCCGTCTCAGACCGCAAATCAATTGTTACATGGGTCACTACATTCAGACAAACTGCAAGTGCGACAAAAGGAAGCACTGGAGTCCCTCGGCCCGTTAGATCACCTGAGAACATTAAAGCAGTGAGAGCGTCAATGTTGCGATCGCCACGGCGTTCTGCGCGCAAACACGCATCTGCCCTTGGACTATCCGATCGTTCTATGAGAAGAATTCTTCGTGATGATCTTCATTTTCATCCCTATAAGATGGCGATAGTGCAGGAACTTTCAGAACGTGACTTCAATTCTCGAATGAACGCGTGTGAGCTTCTTCTTGATGTCGTTCCCGAGGGTGCTATTGTTTTTTTTAGCGATGAAGCCCATTTTCATTTGTGTGGGTCAGTTAACAAACAAAACATGCGCTACTGGGCTGAACCAACCCTCGAGAATTGCATCAAAGGCCTTTGCATTCACCCAAAGTCACAGTGTGGTGTGCAATTTCCTCAGCTGGAATTATTGGTCCCTGGTTTTTTGAGGAAATTGAGGTTACAGTGACAGTGAATTCGGACCGCTATGTAAACATGCTACAGAATTTTTTTTTCCACGGCTAGAAAATTTGGATTTGGGGGACACTTGGTTCCAACAAGACGGTGCAACAGCACACACTTCAAGAGCATCGATGGCTGTTTTGAAGGAACACTTTCCAGAGCGCCTTATCTCAATTAGAGGCGATTTGGAATGGCCGGCACGCTCTCCCGATCTGTCCCCTTGTGATTTTTTTCTATGGGATTTTTTGAAATCCCGTCTTTATGTGAACCGTCCAAGAACCCTACAAGATTTGAAGACCAACATCCAAGAAGAAATTGCCAACATAACACCTGCTATGGTAACAATAGTCATGACAAACGCCAGAAATCGGTTTACGCAATGTATGGAGAATGGGGGACGTCACCTAACAGATTTGATCTTCAAAACAATGTAAATAAAAACTTTAGACATGTACCTACATTATAAAAAATAAATAAATATTTTCCGATGCATATAATAGTTTTTATTGAGTTTTGAAAAAAGGAAGTTATGCTGCTGCACTCTGTACTTGGTTACTTAGTTACATGGACTCGCATACACAGAAGTATAGCTATAGCAATACGATACACAATTCATTAACATTTGCGCAGAACGCACTACGATCTTGACTCGGCTT
The DNA here is from genome assembly GCF_905115235.1 of Hermetia illucens. Taxonomy (NCBI): domain Eukaryota; kingdom Metazoa; phylum Arthropoda; class Insecta; order Diptera; family Stratiomyidae; genus Hermetia; species Hermetia illucens. The sequence goes on along the minus strand of NC_051853.1, from coordinate 94,513,748 downwards.
CAAAACGGATGGTGCATTTTTTGTCCTGCTTTTTTGACTAACTCCACCTCTTATGTATATTCTTTATGTTTTAGTGATGTACAGGCGGTGGTTTTAGAAGTTTTAGAAATTACAATGCCCTTGGCAGCTTAAGGGAGGGGAAATCGCAAAAACTTAATATTTTCACTTGGATTTGCATTGAAAATCGCTTTATACCAAAGAAGCTTCATTCTAGACAAATCAGCAACAGATCAGATTTTCAGTTTCACAGTCTTTTCATCGGCTTCAAAGCCGCCTATAGTAACATAGTCAGGGTAAAACTGTATATGGACATAAGAGAATTCGGTATCCCGATGAAATTGACTCGCTGACCCTGACAAATATGTGAGGCCACATAAGAGTAGCAGGGTCACTCTCGAGACCATTCAATATCAAGAACAGTCTAAGACGAGGGGATGCCATATCGTGCATCCTACTCTGGAAAAAGTGATCAATGATACTGAGGTAAATGCGAGAGCACCATCCTCTTGAAGTCCACCCAGCTACTGGCCTATGCTGATGATATCTTCATCATGGGAAGAACAACCGTTGATAATTTCTCCTATCTAGGGTTGAAAATCACTGTTGATAACATGTGCGACGATGAAATCGGGGCACGGTTGTTGGTAGCCAACAAAGCCTATTTCAATTTACAAAAAGTGTTCTGCTCGAAATGCATCACCATAGGGTTGAATCTCTCTTCTTGTCCCTCCTCATGTATTCCTCGGAGACTTGGGTTCTTACCAAGAAACCTTGCGCGTTGATGAATCGTCTAGCACATAGTTTGTCTAGTAGTTTTTAAACACCCTTAATCCTCTTAGATTAAGGAAACCTATTTATTTTGTAGTGTTATGTGTACCCCTATAGTCAGCAGTTTAAAAATATCCAGTATTTAGTTGCCAACCACTTTAAAAGAAATTAAGTTGTACCTTAAAAAAAAATAAAAATAAAAAACAGAAATGAATACTTTTTTAAATTTATTTTTCAATTTAATTTCATTTTTAATTGATTAATATTATTCTGCTGCCGTGTACGACATTGCAACGATGGCTGAGTTATTGATAATTTTAGATAATATTAAATTCCAGAAATTAACTTAAAAGCATAAGCTAAATGAAAGTAAGAAAATAAATAATCATAGTTCTGTTTAGAAAATAATAGCTATGAAGTTATCTAGCTATGATATAATGTACATATATTACAAGATTATCTAGAAATTCAAGAATACTAACGTCCACGTTACTTCAAGCCAGCACCCAAACCAACCTAGACGAAAAAGTCCATGGGTTCCACCCGCCACTTGAATTAAATTTCAAATCGAATTCATTATTTCCCCTTTTAGTATTTCTTTAGTACGTGAATTGTCAAACGCAGGAAGTATATTCGTTTGACGTGACGGCTTGAATCGAGAGCACACTGCAAAGTGGTTGCGCGGCCGTACAAAAACGCCGACATAAGCTTTTGTGTGCGCAGACGTTGGATTTTCTGGTCGAATCTAGTGTCCATCGTGAATTCCACTTAGCTCCAAGTATTCGATTCATCAGCATAGATACGTATACGTCATCTCGGCGCGAAATACCTTCGGTAATTTAGCTGGCGAAGGTGTTGGGCAGGCGATTTGTCTTTGGCCGAGTATTTCAGCGGAACGTTTAGTTGGCCGCGAGTGTTTCCGGAGTGCGGTTTAGCTTTTATTGGTCGCATCAAGTTCAAGTAGGTAGGGTTTAAGTGCTATTAGTGAACGTCCCACACTTCGCTGGCAACATGTATCACTTGAAGTCTTTGGCTCGCACGGCTGCTGTGAAGCAGGAAGTCTCGACCCTGGTCAAGGCGCTGCCGACTGCCGTCTCGAACGTGCAGCAATCCCGGTCGTTCACCGTAGAGCATCAGATCCCTGATCGTCTGAAGGATGTTCCGACCGCGAAGGACCCTCGCTTCTTCGACATGGTCGAGTACTTCTTCCATCGCGGCTGTCAAATCGCCGAGGAGAAGCTCGTCGAAGATATGAAAGGCAAGATGACTCTCGAGGAGAAGAAAAAGAAGGTCAAGGGAATTCTGATGCTTATGCAACCATGTGACCACATCCTAGAAATCGCGTTCCCGCTGCGACGTGACTCTGGCGAATATGAACTCATCACGGGCTACCGGGCTCAGCACAGCACACATCGTGTACCCACGAAGGGAGGTAAGTCTACCAGGTGACTCTTTTCTTTGCAAGTGTTAATTGAATTACACGCGGGGCAAGTTAGGTAACACTTGCCGACAGTGAATGCCGCATTGGCGGCTTTTTTTACTCGTCGAAATCTTGCCGCTGTCTGGGTTGGTTGATTGTCAAATTCTATTCAGAAAAGCAAGCGATGTGTGATATCATGCACAGTCTGCCTTGAAAATTGTTTTCCATTATTTTGAGGTAAAAAGTGGAGAGTTTTTCGAATTACCCGTTTTCCAATTAGCACACGCGTCGCAAATAAATGGTTACAAAGTTCGAAAACTTGGAAGTTTTTCGTTTTTGTACGCCGTTAATTGAATTAATAATATCAAGGAAAATATGACATTTGTTTTCTCGTTTGCTCCTCATTCCAGGAAAGCAAGATAAATTGTTATGTGCTGCCTCATCTTGAGCTTTCAAACAAATCAAAAATGATCTGGACCTATTTCTCTTATAGTTTTCGAATTTGACCGAAATTTTTCCAGAGAATCTGCCTGGTTTTGTTAAGGAAAAAGACGGCCTATGTTGGTGAAACCTTATTGAGTTTTGCACGAATGTGTAGCTTTCAAACTTCTACCATGGTTTCCAAAAGAGTGAACAACAAGAAGACCTAGAGGGTTTGAATGCTGCTAATATGCGACATTGGCATGCGAATAGAGGTCTTTTACTGAAATTTGAAAATACAGGCTTGAAAACGATTAATTTTATTCATAAATATAGATTTTTTCACAATTCACAATTGGGTTTAAAGTAGACCCAATGTGGAAAGCAAGAAAGATAAGCCAATTCGAGAATGGACACCGGTTGCCATGGTTCCTGGCTAAATTAGGAAGGCGGCAAGTAGAGTCGGACTATAAACAAAAGCAAACAAAACAAAAATAGTGTTCGACCGTTCATCATGTTCTTCTTATCTGCATCAACGAGCAGAATTATTATTTTCGCTGATGTACATTATCAGGGGTTGCTCCGCTTTCACAATTTAACCTAAATGTAGCAATACATCTCTATCAACACTCTAAATGAATTTCAAATTTAGGATGTTCCACACCAATCAATATTCCCTCTGTATTGTTACAGTATCTGTCCATTGAATTATGAACGTTAAGAAAAAATGCAGTTTCAAATTCAGGCAGCGATAAAAACCAAAGTTTTCAATTTGAAATAATAAAAAACTTGTTTTTTCTTTTTCGCTGGTATAGATATTTATTCTTGCAAATACCGATATTTCGGGAACCACTTGTTCCCTTCATCAGTGCTAACAAGACTTGAAGGGAACAAGTGGTTCCCGAAATGTTGGTATTTGCAAGAATAAATATCTACACCAGCGAAAAAGAAAAAACAAGTTTGTTTTACACAAAACCTTAAAAAAAGCAAAATTTGAAATTATTTTTAATCAATTTGCTTTTCTCCATTAGCTCGAGTTGTAATCCTCGGGCAGCAGCGCCACAACAATCCTCATCGCCACATCGCTGTTACCTTCGGCTTTTTAGCTGGTCTCTTGTATTTAAACCCGTTTTCAATACCTCTGGTTTAGAAACGCCGATATTTAAGGCAATCGCTACATAGCTTGACCTTCTTTCTTCCAAAAGGAACACAACTTGCATCTTCTATTTTACCTTGATATCTTCTTTTTACCCATTTCCTGCTAATATGCCAGTATTAAAAAACTGAGATGCATATGCAAAGTAAAATCAATGTGTTTAGTCACCTGTACCGTTAAGTACACTGGGAACATCGCAAATAACTATTGTAAGCTGGAAAGATCTCGTATATGGGAGCAACACATTCAAAGTGATCACCACTCGAACATTATAAACTTTCGTCACTCCTTGTCAGCAGCGTTTCACCAGGATACTTTGACTCGATACAACCTCCAATGAAAAACTACTTCAGTGTGTGGTTTAGGTGCCTGCAGACAAGTTGGTCAAAAGTAAAGAGGGGAGAAAGAGCGAAAATCCATTGTGGGGTAATTTTCGCTTTCAAATGGACGGTAGATGGGTCACCCCAGAATTACATACGTACCGTATAGTAATGGAAGAAGAGTATAAGCTACTCAAGTTTTTGGTGATCTCAAATACATTACCAGAAAATATTAACGATTATTCGTAGGGGTGTTTGACTGAATGTATCCCGTCGAGGTCAACGGAAATCATATATATGAATTTTGTATATGTTTTGCTTCTTGTTTGCAAATGATATATTTTGGTGCCCGGTTAAAAAACGTTGTAGAAATAATGTTCGTTTATCTGCAAAGCACCATCCCCTTTTATACTGGACTTAATTAATTCCGAATTGGAGAAGGATATCTCCAAGCTAAAGAAAGCTGTATACAGAATGGATCCCATACAATATTCGACGACAATCCGTCAGTGAATTGCGGCAAAGCGTCACAATATTTGGTAGTTGTTTGGAAATTTACAGCCTGTGTTATCTATTATAACTTCCTAAATCCTCTCAGCAAATTGATCAAACGCAGCAAATATTTTAGCTGAAGTGTTTTTGTTTGATTTGGTCTGAGTTGGTCTATGAAACTCTACTTCATCCAAGATTCATGCTAATTCTCGATAATTTTTTGAGGGAAGGACAACCTTCAACGATCTAGATCCAAATGTATGTCTCTAGGAAGTAAAATTTCTATTAAATAAACTTTTATTCTGCTTTGGTAACATTGAGTATGTATATTTCAACTTCAATATAGAAAATCGTTAATTTATTTGGTAAAAATTTAATAAGCGTGAAAAGAAAGTTTTGATAGAAAACAACAAACATGGTTTTAAGGAAGTTTCCAGTGTGTTAGTTCTAATGCTAGGTGAACGCATTCCTAATAAGCGTTAAACTTTAGTATTTTTTCTATCTAAGTGATGAAATTAAAGAAAAATTTTCACTAAAGGAGGCAACTGATTCCCGAAATACGAAATTTGGTTAATAAAGCGCTTTACAGCCAAAAAGGAAGAGTCTTCTTTAATTTTCTGACTTGAAATACTTCAAAGTAGTAGATTGGTTCTTTGAGGCTTAATTTGCATACCCACTGCTCATCAATATTCTCGATTGGGTTGTTGAAAGTTTGTGCCATTTGTAAAACAAGAATGCTCGCTTACCGTTTGACGCGACGAGACGAGATGGGGGTAGAAACAATATGTATTGAATTCAGGAGCTGTGGCGACGCTTTGCGCCTCTACGAGCAGATACATATTTTAAACGAAATCGAAGTAAGCGATCATCAAGTAACGGTCTCTGATGTCACCACCCCGTCTGTTACGCACATTTAGAAAACAACTCCTCAATTTACTGTTGATAGATTTTCGTTGCCGGTTATTCGAAACTCAACTGGCCTTATGGAAGATCCTTCACTCGAACAGTGTAACACCGATGACGAGGCGGTGAAAGCAGGGATCTATAAACCTATCAGTGTTGTTCTTACGGTCACCAAGACTATAACTCCTCCCGAGCCCACGCTTCCATCACGATCATAATGCCACCTTTATGAAACTTGTAGTAAGTCGAAAGATCGGAAATTGTCGGTTACTAGCACATAAATTGCTATCCCTTTTCGGTATCTCTGTGGGGTATAAGATCAGCTAATAGTGGATATTATTAATGAGATATGATGTTTTCCCATCTACCTTCTGAGACGCCTGTTACACGGCTATTCACAATAAAGAAACTCGTCCCTCCTACCTTCTCTTTGCTGGTTGGTTTAAAGCAAATTTCTCATTTATTTGTAGCTCATAAAAAACTTTTAATATATTCTTTACGGCTTATATCTAGTATCTGGCTTTGTAAACTCTTCCTCTTTCCATTGCACTAAGGCTGTGCTCCTATAGTTGGTATCTTTTTCTTCTTGAGGAACTAATCTTCCTACACCGTAACGTTCCATTGCTGCAGGTAGCCAAAAAAAGGATTCATCTGTGAAAATAATTTTTGCCCAATCTATATCCATATTTTCCTGGTCTCACTTTTAAGGTTTTGTGTAAAACCGCGAAAGTGGATATTCTGACATAATATACGAGTATGCATCTACATTACTTGCTAGGTACTAATGGGACAAATGTCCAATCAAATGATTTTATAAAAGAAATAAAGAAAATCTTTCATACCTGAAGCGTCCAGCTTTTGGTTTCCCGAATTGTTTTGCCTTAATTTCTCAGAGATTCAGGGACAAGTTCACACAACGCCAGACAAAATATAATTTCCTCATCTTACCGTTATCAGGTTATCTTTGAAAAACAATTTTCCTTGTCTTTTATTTTGTCTCTTTGATGAAATTACCTATCTCCTTACATTTATTGGCCGCTCTGCATTTGTCACTCGGTTAAATGTTTAAAGAGAAATGGACGAACGAGCTAAAATCTCCAACCAGACTGTTTTTAAAGGAGATGTGAGGTAACATCATGACTTGTTTTTGCTTTCGAGCGAATAATACTTTTCCCACTCTCAAACAAAAGTGAAATTAGGATTAAACAAAATTTACTAACAGAGTCAACGATAATCATGGACTAGTGCGTTTGTATTGACTTACATTCTCAAAGTATTCTAAATGTTACTTTTTGTTTTGACAAAGCATGTTGATTTGGCTCGCTTCTACTAATATACCTTATCAGAAAGAGAACTTTTTCTTATTTTCGTGAGCTCATTTCTTCGTGAAAGCGATCATATTCAACAATGTAGAGGAATTTGTTGGAAAGACAATATACACTTGAAATATTATCTATGCTATCTGTACAAATATGTATGTAGCCGAGAAAAAATCTTTTGCGTCGCATAAGTTCTAGTTTTTCAGATACAATGGCACTCGCTTGTAGTTATGTATTCCAATTTCATTTCAAAAACGCAAGAGAGTTCATAAGATTTTCATCACACCAGCGCTGTAAACAATTTAAAAAAATTTCACTTTTACACGCTACCTAGCTGAGTTTTTCAGTTCTACTTCCCTACGGCAGATATTTTGCACAGAATGTGAAACAAAATGAAAACTGAAAACTATAAATAAATTCGACATGAACGAGATATTGTTTACCGGTCATTTGAAAGTATGCATTTATTAATAGAAATCAGTATTCTGCTGCCTGAAAACATCTTTGAGATGTCACAAATTCATATGGAAATATTCTAAGCAAATTTTAAATGACTTTGCTCTTTCATTCGACAGAAAGATTGTCGCATAGGTTTTTTTGTTCATAAAATACATTCTCTGAAAAGTTAACTAAATTTAAATTGACTAAGAATGTGGCATTTTGTATGATCGGCAATCAATAAAATGATCAAGTTAATTAACTTTGAACAGGAGACGTTACGTGCTATGTGTCGCCATACAAAGGTATCAATTATTCTCTAGTGTTAATTAATATATTAGAATCACGTGTAGCGTTGTAAATAAGAACTTCTCTTGATAAATCCAGATTAGCTTCATGGTTGTTTCTTCTGGAAACAGTCCAATTGCGATAAGCTTATCTCAATAGGTATCTGCTTTTAGCTGTTGCTGGGGGGGAATTTCGTTGACAACTGCACGTATGAAAACGTAGATAGAAGCAGAAAAGTAGAAGACATTAAAAATTGATTTAGACATTACGAAAATTGTCAGCATATACGATTAAAAGCTCAATCATATTAAAAATCAAAGCAGCACTTTTATGCTTATGGAAAAGAAAGAGACAAAGCGGCAGATTGATTTTACATGGGTCACAGTTTTTTTAATTGCAGGCTGGAAGAGTAACTTAGTAGAAAACACATTTACTTTGGTTAATTTATTGCAGTATACACTAAGCTTTGCAACATGTGGAGTCACTACAAATTCTATCCATTATCGTTTCATAAGCAAAATTATCTATGTACATGTAGCCAAATGCATAAGTACCAGCAAAGCAATTAAATTCAATTTAGAACGCATTTTAGAAAAAGATTAGATCTAATGTGTGCCTAATTAATTTCGTCTAGTTTTAGAACTATAACTTCATTGTTAAAATATAATGTAATGCAATTTCCGAATCAGATAATTTTGTGTTTATATTATTATTTGAAGAGTAACCTAAAATTTTCCAAAGAAGTGAATAATCAAGTTATTTCAAATAGATAGGAAATAGTACTCAGAACATGGTCAGACAAATACAGTGGAATTCGCTTATGGCAATCTTCAAGGGGCGTAGAAAATACAGGGTGCGGCAGCATAACTTCCTTTTTTCATTCAATAAAAACTATTGTATGCATCGGAAAATTATTTTTTATAATGTAGGTATATGTCTAAAGTTTTTATTTACATTGTCTTGAAGATCAAATCTGTTAGGTGACGTCCCCCATTCTCCATACATTGCGTAAACCGATTTCTGGCGTTTGTCATGACTCTTGTTAGCATAGCAGGTGTTATGTTGGCAATTTCTTCTTGGATGTTGGTCTTCAAATCTTGTAGACTTCTTGGACGGTTCACATAAAAAAAACCCATAGAAAAAAATCACAAGGGGACAGATCGGGAGAGCGTGCCGGCCATTCCAAATCGCCTCTAATTGAGATAAGGCGCTCTGGAAGGTGTTCCCTCAAAACAGCCATCGATGCTCTTGAAGTGTGTGCTGTTGCACCGTCTTGTTGGAACCAAGTGTCCCCAAATCCAAATTTTCTAGCCGTGGGAAAAAAAATTCTGTAGCATGTTTACATACCGGTCCGAATTCGCTGTCACTGTAACCTCATTTTCCTCAAAAAACCAGGGACCAATAATTCCAGCTGTGGAAATTGCACATCACACTGTGACTTTGGGTGAATACAAAGGCTTTTGATGCAATTCTCGAGGGTTGGTGTCAGCCCAGTAGCGCATGTTTTGTTTGTTAACCGGCCTACACAAATGAAAATGGGCTTTATCGCTAAAAAACAATAGCACCCTCGGGAACGACATCAAGAAGAAGCTCACACGCGTTCATTCGAGAATTGAAGTCACGTTCTGAAAGTTCCTGCACTATCGCCATCTTATAGGGATGAAAATGAAGATCATCACGAAGAATTCTTCTCACAGAACGATCGGATAGTCCAAGGGCAGATGCCCCTCTTTCCCCTCTTAATACAAAATAGCAGCTAAGAATCAATTCAATGCCAAGAGTGCAAAACAGACTGTCCACTTCACAATACCGATTGTAGCACCTAAATAGGACTTTGATAGCTTAATGAAAAAGACCGCGCAATTCGAACACTTACATATTTTTCTCGCAGGTTTCGTTCTTAGGACCTATTCAAGCAAAACATTTGAAAAATCACAAATATCCACCTATATGAAATCTAGGCTTCTCATTCCGGTCTGAACCTCCCCTTACATTCACCCTAGGAGTACAAAATTTGGGATATAATGACGTAATAACATAAAGCAATACTAAGCATAATAAAGCGCAGTCACAGTATTGTTAACGAAGTTATGTCACATTAAAAATTTTGTTGTGAACTTACTACATTTTAAAACAGCATATTTTTATGTTTTGCTCGTACACGGAGGTGGAAAATCTTAGAAAGTCACGTCCGTTCAGCCTCGTGAACGTTGGAGTTTGATCGTCCGCGCGTAACATTCGTAACGATCTCTAGGCTCAACCCCGCGAAACCACCATTTAGGTATTACTTCACGGGGTGGGCTTTCCTTTAGGCACTCGTGGTTTTTTCTGCTTTCCTTCTTCCTTTCTTTAGATCTTTCCGTATTTGTACAATTGCAGAGGAAATCGAACGCCGATTCTCCTTCGACCTCAGCATCTTTGCAACTTTTCTCCGGGCTCACGATCCTCCCCAGCGCTTGGTTCACATTCTTTCTCTCCATTGCGAACCGTGGACAGTGAAATATCACAAGCTCTGGATCCTTCAGTATGTCACCGAATCCAGGGCAATTGTTTTCGCTCAAGCCATACTCGAACGTTTGGAATGAGCCCGTGCGTACAACGATCCTTCGTAGCTTCATCTCATCTGCCTTGCCAGAGATCATAAGACTTAGACTTTGCCAAATTGCTGCGTTCTGTGTGCCCATATATATATCTTACATGGTATAGCACATTCATTCCATTCACCAGAATGTCGACTGGGATTAGGTCAGGTAACCACAAGTACTGCTCTGATGTGATTCTAAAAGCTATCAGCCGCTAAACCGAATTCATCTGCTTTCTTCTCTAAATCTGCCTACACAAGTTATGCATAAAGTAGAAGACGACTTGCCTAGAATATATTCTAACTATATACTCATATATATAAATACATATATATATGGAGGACCATTTCGAAAAAAAATAGTTTCAGTTACTCGAGGCACATATGGTATATACGCATATATTATATATTATTCAGACGCATATAAACGTGTAAAGATAAAGCCGCGATGTTCAATTGAGAGCACAAAACAGCTTCCGGTTTCCTGACTTGTCTCTTTAAATATGAAAACCAAACCAAAGATAATCGTCGGGATCTTTAAACTCTCAATATCCCCGCCCTCCACTGGATTCCCTTTTCTAATATCTTAAAATATGTACGTTCTTGTTGCTTTTCTATTAGTAAATACCAGCCGGAAGTGAAGTGGCGTTAAAGTGAGGCAAATTTTTAAGCGATTCAATTTAAAAAGCATGTCTAGAAATTTTCAAAATGCATTCCTTCCTCGTTAAGGTGAAATTTTCCCGTACTTCTCGTCATCACCGAGTTTGCACAGGATGCTAATCTTCCAAGGTTCCGTCGATCGCATCCTCCAATTTCTAAACCCAAGTGGTGATCACCTGTCTTTGTTCATTTGTTCATCCTTCGAATACACTTTTGGATATCCAAATACCATGCTTTGCCCATGGCCACCGCATTGAAATTTTTGCAGATTGATGATCGTAAAGACATTAGATTCGTAGAATATACAACTCCTAGTTGTACTTGTTTCTCTTGATACCCATCCCATTTTGTTTCTATTATTCTCCTGGGAGTCTTCATAGTGAAGCTGCTCAGTATTTTCTTGCGGATGCAGTAAATTAGCGGGACCTATACAGCAGTGAGCTATGGTGATAGCTTTCATATGACGTGGGTTCTAGATCAAATAGGACAGGTCAGCCAATCCATTAAAGTTAGTGATATTTCCTACAGGGTGAGTTCACCATGAAAATAGAAAAAAATCCATTTTTTCAATTAGTTTTGAAATATTTTGCATGGATTTGATTACAATGCCCTGAAGAAGTAACCTTTCCTTCAATCCCCAAGAAAGACCGATTATTTCGGCATTTTCACTATCTGCCTTTTTTTGTACGAATAATTGGTTCTATCAGTTGAATAATCAACGTTAATAGTGAATTGCTGATAATAGTCATTAAAATGAACAATATCTCCCAAAAATGAAATCTGAACCAAGGGGGCACCACCCTCCGAGTTCTTATCATCTGATTGGCAGGCGGACTATATTCCTGCGTTTTCTACCATTAATAAAACGTGGAATATTACTTGTTTACTAGAAGCGCCGTTGCTTCACGAACACACAAATTTTTGTTGCTAAAGACCACCACGAAGACTACCACATGAAAACCGGTCACAGCAAAAATTAAAACTCTTCAGACTAGATTTCCCATACAAACCACCATTATCGAAAGTAGGAAATGAATTGTATTGGTTCACTAGAATAGTGTTTTCATCGTATTGAATAGATTTTCATTTCACTTGTGGCCTCTTATTTTTAAGTTGCGTAACCGAGAATGCGTCACCAATATTTCTATGTCTTTATGTGTGACGCTTATCTGCGAAGCTAAAATGAAATATAACAAACAGGTAACTATGCTAGGGGCTCGTCCGCTCACGTCTTGGTCTTGTGACATAAAGATATTTTTTAATCTGCCTCTGCAAAGCGATATTAGCGCTATTTTAAACCAGCGACTCGTGGACATTAGAATTTGTATAACTTATTTCTACGTTTTCTTGACTTTAATTTGCGAAAGTTTTTCCATGGTTTTTTGTTTTTCTAAACAACTAACACCAAATCAACAACTAGAAGGCGTGTGCGTATAAATGTTCTTTTATCACGTCTTATTTATTGTATTTATTATGAAAAATTGTTTTTTGGAAGCACAATCAAGTTTCGAGAGCAATTGGCTTTGCAGATAAGAAGTTAATCTGCACGATTGGGTAAACACGCAAAAAAGTTTGTCATTGAGCTGAAACGGACTAGGTCATCGTTTGAAAGTTTTAGGACTCGTGGAATTGGCAGCAGACATAAAATTGTTACTAACTGAAATATCTACCATTTTCATTGGTGATATTTTAGTAGCGATAAATAACAAGTAATCATTCACTTTTGAGGGGCTTTGAAGTTCTCATTTTCTCAGTTAGACGTAAAAAAGATTTACAAACATATTCTATTCAGCAAATATAATCAGGTGCTATTTTCAATTAAAGCACTTTCAACATTTTTCGTATATATATGAAAATTGGACGGATAATTTATTATTGAACGAACATTTTGCTCGTTTTACTGCTGCTCTTTTGAGTGCCTCTGTGAATTCTATTAATGGATGCATCCCAAGTTATCGAAAGTATAACCACTCAATCTTAAAACCAATTATATTTTGAGACTAATATTCCAAAAATTGGCTGCAAAATTTTCTATGCTTGTAACTTGATTCTACTCATTGATCGTATGATCGCAGTCAACCTTGAACCTATTCGCGCTTGACAACGCCAAATATCGTAGATGTATATAGTGGCACATGTGATGAGCTGTTTTGTTCGCTTTAGCGATAAATATTTGCCCAACTCTAAGCATTGTGAATAGTCTGATAGGACATATATTAATATGTACGTGCCTTGAAGAAGTGAAGCGTCTAGAGCTAGCAAATACCAAAGCGTCTTGCAACAAAGTAAACAAGTTTGCGTTAATATGAAACTGTGCTTTAAGAAAATCTTTACTTTATTGAAAGTATTTCGAAAATATAATGGCTATTTTGATGCAAACTTCAATTAGAAATGTGAAAACAAAAAAAAGTCAGATAGCAACAGGTACACTTCTATTGACATTGAATTATTTTCTCTTTACAGATAATTTTTACATGTGCAAAATATAATATATATGTCTGATAAAATTTGAGCCAGCATTTGCACTCGAGAAGCCATTAAAGTCGCTAAGATTCCTTTTCATTTACTGTAGGTTTCCAGAAAAATCTAGCATTGGGAGAGTTGATATTAAAAATTGAGGGAGTGACTCACTTCTGCTCTTCGCACTTATAATTAATTAACTTTTCTGCCAGCATTTACGTTCATCCTCATTGGATCAATGTTTCAATGACATCTTTATCGTTACCTCACGAAATATTATGCTTTGATCTATTTTATCAACTATCGGTTACACTAGTTGATATTTTTAATTGAACAAGGTCATCACTTTTCATAAATTAAATGTTTTTGGTAGCCATGAGCTCCATACCAGTCAAATCAGCAGCAGATTATTCTCTCTGCGGTAGTCACTGAGGAAAATTTTGGAGTATGTCCGTCCATTGAACCAGCTTATCGTAGACTTACAACCGGCTATGATAGCAATTAAACTATACACTTCCAGAAGACTGGCTATACTGATCTTACCAATATGTGAGGCCCGGAAAGCAGGATCACTCATTTTCAGCATCACAAACTATCTAAAGCAAGTGATGTCCTATTATGTATCCTTTATAACCTAGTCATAGAAGATGTTCCGCAACGCTGAGTGAGTGTCAAGCGACCTATGCTTTTCAAGTCCACCCACTTTTGTCGTATGCTGATAATATCCATATAATGGCAAGAACACCACGAGATTGCTTTCATTCAGATGGACCCGGCAGTACGAAGCACACGGTGATAGCACCAGCACCAAAATTAAAAACAACAACAGCTAATAGAAATGGCGACTTACAACTTTGAAACATTCAACATTTCTCCGATCTTTGGTCAAAATCACAATCGATAACAGCTAAGATGGCGAAATCCGTGCATGATCATTGGCAGTTAATAGAGGGTTTTATTAACGTCCCTCATTTACCAGGCGATGAGCCTGTCAGGTCTCATGTTTTTTAAGCAAAATTGTGAATTCTTAGCAGACTGCCGAGTGACACTTTATTAAAGTCATGTTGAAAACACCTTCTCTTCTTACAATTGAATTCCAGTCATTAGGCCCCTTTTTATTATCTTTAATCAAGTCCTTGCAATGCCAAATTTAAAGCAACTTTCCGTGGTTTTTCACTTTATTGTGGAACAAAAGAACAAATCGTGCGCAAACCTTTTGCAGCCCTTGAGAGTTTTGATATTTCGTTCAGAACTGTATATGATTGCCATTGATCCCTATATGAAGAAGTATAGATCAATTAAACCTGTGTGCCATCATTGTCAGTTTCGGGCAATGTGCCAAATTTTCCTCCAAAACTTCTTAAGAAGTTTGTTATTCTGCTTTTCGTGTTGCTATGGGAACCCATTCATCGGTCATCCGTGAATATGAATTCTATTGCATAATGTCGTGTCAAAGGAAAACCAGATCAGCCGAAAATATTGCCACTGTCCGTGAAAATCTTGGGATGCACAAAAACCAGGTTTTTCGCAACCCAAATTTGGGCTGAAAAACCATATTTAACCACGAGGCGTATTTTATCGTACGTGGAACGTCGTCATAACTCACAATTCGCCAGGTCGGCAATGCATTCACAAAAAGTTACTGCTTGGTGTGGTTTTATTTAGAAAATAACTTTGGTGAGGCCATCGGCCCAAATAAAACGTTATGTGCATAGACTATATATGGCTCTAGCAGGACCACACAGCACACGTCATGAGCACCAGTCTGAATGAACAATTTGAGGCTATGACTATCTCTCGCTAAGGTGAATTAGCAACCAAATCGCGCAATTTGACTCTCACCAGGATGTTTCTTGTGGAGTTTTCTAAAGTTGCGCTATTCTAATAAGCTACAATTGGCCGATAACTTTAACGTCTGCATAACCTAGACCATTGTTCAAATCCACCAGGATATATACAGCAAAGTAATTGGAATCAAGACTTCGTGAATTTATATGAATTTTGCAAACGACAGTTTGAATTCCGAAATAAACAACATGAAACTCAACGAACAGAGCCAGCCAGGATCCATACTGGATACACTAAATAGATGTTAGAAGAAAAAGTTCCTCGCTTATCTTAACGTCGGAATTCCCTGTAACAGAATGCTAGCGCTACATATTTATTGGAATCTATGTTATCGGTAAATCCACAGATAAGACTAACAATTGAAGTGTGAAAAATATAATCGAATTCATGAGTAGATAGCCTCTTTAATACAAGGGTAATTTTATTCTTATTCAAACAATTACGATAACAGGTTTATTACATGACAATAGACTAGATAACTTTTAAATTAATTTATCGGCTTATTTTGGTTTCATCTGTATCTGCATTGTACTTCTCTGTATTCGTGCTAAAAATTATTCTTCATAAACTTCAGATTAGATTTTTTTAAAAATATTTTTGTCTCCTCATCTAAAGCAGTATATATTAATATTTGGCCTTTTATTTTAAGCTAAATCGGGGTTACTGTACGAACAAATATGATAGCAACAGTTCAGAATGTTTTCAACTGAAAATAATTTTATAAATGATAACACTAATCTATTTTTGTCAAAGTAGCAAAAGAAACATGTCTGAGCACTGAGCAATAATTGCAGGAAAGTACGTCAAACAAATTGGAACCGACTTCATAATGCTTGTTCGAATTTCAGGCAGAGACATAATGATATAATTCTTGGCAATATTCCACGATCCCGACCTTGGATCAAAATATATAATACTTGTGAAGCGCTTCCTTACGTCTTTGACAACTTTAAGATAGGATTCTCACAAGAAAATTCCAGTTCTCATTATTAAGCGCCATAATAGGATTACCACGCACCGTTTAATGGAATGTATTAGAAACTACCTTCAGGGAAAATCATAATTGAATGGAAACTCAAGGTTTGGGCGCATACGTTTTGCCAAGATTTTACTTCGATGCAGAAATAAAATCTGACATTGTTCGGCTATAAAAGTTCCCATAAAGAAGTCCAAACATTGGTAATTGTACAAATGGTGCCCCCAGATCAGCATAAAATATTTTAGCTTCTAAAGATGTTCTGTCGTTGGTAGATAATTCAGTAGAGAGTATTGATGAGAATTGGGTGTGTCTCTAAGAATTAAATACGCATATCTCCGACATTCTTCAAAAATGTCAAAAGGGGCAATCCTGAGTGTTTTTTTTTTCTATTTTATGTTGCCCGTACCAATTAATAAATAGCTTTCCCTCGATATCTTATCTTTGCTATTTGGGAAATTTCGGTTTTGATTTTACAATAGAGCAATTAAAGCTTTTATAGTTTTTTGGTGTTTATATTCATTCCGATTCTTCTTGCCTCCTCCAAATACAGAATCATTTGGTGAAAGTCTATGACAAGGTGTCATGATCATAGTCGAGGTATCGGAGCAAAACTGCCATGGTCTGTGGAAGACCTAAACCTCCTCCGGACAAGGCAGCACGAAGAATGTTATCGATAACAAGAAGAAATAATATCGTTGACAAGATACAACCCTGGCGAACTCCGTTTGGATCTGAATCTCCTTTGCGCCATCATATGCCATCTTGAAATCGAGGATCAGCTGCTCAACGAAGAGTCGACCGTCAAGATCCATTACAGGACCATTGAAAGACTTGTGATCACCTCTTAGTTCTTTCGTGATGCGATATATGGAAGCGAAATCGTTATTTTTGCGCCAGTTTCTGGTTTCGGTGGTCTGATAAGCGTAATAATAAATTTCCTTTTGACATGGAGAATGCAATGCTGAACTTTTCGGAATTTTTCACGATATCGAAGCTCAGCGAGAGCGTTCAGTCTCTTATATTCATCGGTCTGCTTCCATGATTTCGCCGTCAGCTAAACTTTGTGAAGCCCCTTCAAGACGTGGCCGACGACCTGAGTGGTGGCACAATGCTCATCAATATCCCCAGGCAGATTATTCAAAACATCTGCCATCTGATCATATGAGTGGTGGATGTTGAATTTGAAAGGTCACACCTCTCTAAAAGTGTGAGAAGCCTGAGTATGGTTTCAGATAATGCGTCTCAATCTTCTATCAGTTCATGTGGTGACCTGAGTGATATTTCTGAAAGACATTTCTGCACAACCTTGTGCTTAGGCCTGAGCAACACACAAGCGTAGGCACGCAGCCATTTGATGATGTGGCCGATGTTAGCGCAACGGAGCTGGAGTTTTCGTTGGTGCATAACACTCTATTGTTGAAATGTTCCTTACTCTGGAGTGGAATCTCAGAGTCAGTATCTGGCTCGAAGTCGGTTCCCAAGTAATTACGATTACCGCAAGCATTAAGCCAACAACGATCACGATTACTTCCGGCAGGCTTTTCGGAGTACAACACGGTGCCGCAAAAAAAAGGGAAAGGAGTACTCTTCAAAGCCCACCCCCCACGAACATTTGGGGGACCCTTGATGCCTTATAAGAACATCCAAAAAACTCACACCCTGACACTGTAGCTAAACGTCGTTGCCGGTAAAGCCGTCATTATCTAAGACATGGATTTCTGTAGCACTGGATTTAGACTACTATTTGTTTTTGTTGCCTTTTACGACAAGCAGGGCATCCTTTGAGTTCATTTTTAATTTCCACTTCACAAGTGAGTTACTATCTCAGTGGAATACAGAAGCTATAAATTAATAAAGAATACTATTAAGAAGGCCCACCTACTTCCTGAGATGAATCAAAAGGGGAATGGAACCATCTTTGGCGGAGCTAAGCATGAATACACCGAAACATGGCATTTTAGGAAAAGCAATTTTCTATCTGTGATTCAATTCTGCGGGAATATACATGGAAACCATCGAAAAGGAAAGTAGGAACGTTCAATTCCATTGCATCACATTTCGACATACCCTCCTCCTCAATTATTGAATTAAATTTACATTAATGCTATGCTATGATTATCGGCTAATTTATAACACCTTTTCATCGTAACGATTCGGCTGGATATTGCCCACAAACTCATTGAAAACGAATAAAAACTGGTCATTTTCTCTTTCAACTCATGATATTCATACGCATAAGAACATCTATCATAAATTGTCTTAAAAGAGCCTCTCAATCAAATTTGTAAATAGTGCATACACTTGTCTGTCAGAGATAAAAATAAATTAATATCTATTTCGATCTACAATCAATTATTCAACAATCAAATGGGAACCCCAGAGACGAAATTGGTTGAATTATTTTTATTACACTCGAAAATAGATTTGTCGAGAAGCCTAGAATTGTCTGATTACTCAGAACTTGATTGCACTACAAAGTATTATGTGTTATTTATATTGCACCAGCTGAGTTCTAGATAAATAATTGATCGCATCTTGTTTTTCACTTTTAGGTATCCGTTTCTCGCTTGATGTATCACGTGATGAGGTCAAAGCTTTGTCAGCTTTGATGACATTCAAATGCGCTTGTGTCGATGTACCATTTGGTGGAGCTAAAGCTGGTCTGAAACTCAACCCAAAGGAATATTCTGAACATGAATTGGAGAAAATTACACGTCGTTTCGCCCTTGAATTGGCCAAGAAGGGTTTCATTGGACCCGGCGTAGATGTACCAGCCCCTGACATGGGAACAGGTGAACGTGAAATGTCTTGGATTGCTGACACTTACGCCAAGACTATTGGATATATGGATATTAACGCTCATGCTTGCGTCACTGGCAAACCAATTAACCAGGGAGGTATTCATGGTCGTGTATCTGCAACAGGACGTGGTGTTTTCCACGGTTTGGAAAATTTCATCAATGAAGCTAATTACATGAGCATGATTGGTAAGTGTTGAGTATATAACTGCTTGTCTTTCCATAATTGATTCTTCGGAATATGTGTAGCGTATATAAAATACTGTTCTGGCATTTCGGGTGATACATTAAAACGGTTTCATTACAGGTACCACACCTGGTTGGGGAGGCAAAACTTTCATTGTTCAAGGTTTCGGTAATGTCGGCCTTCACACCTGCAGATATCTAGTCCGTGCTGGTGCTACCTGCATTGGTATCATTGAACATGATGGATCTATTTTCAACCCTGATGGAATTGACCCAAAAGTAAGTATTAAGAAATTTTAACTATCTTTAAAGCTGTTTAGTAAGGTTATGAAGTAGAATGATTTTATTAGGTTTAGGATTCATATTGAAATCAGGACAACAATATTTCCCTTCTTTTTAAAGTTTTGTGCAAAAAAAAAGTCTTATTAAAATCGATTCTTGTTTGTTGTTTGCCGTTCCGTGATCTATTGGTTTCGTACTCACTGTTGCCGGTCGGCATTCAGTTTCTCATTTACAATTAAGACTCTTATTTAACTAGATGTCAAAGGCGGTCAGTTCTGCTAACACGCATTCTGCTTCGTCAATAAACGCAACACCTTCCAGTTGCCATGGGGCTCTTATCTTCATCCCACTCTCCCTTTTTCACTAGTGTCGTTGTCCATAATGGCGCTGCATACCGCAGAACTGAGCTAGTCGTTGAGATTAGTAAACGCCTTGGTCCGTCTAAATCTGGTGACTTTCTGGGGATTATTTAACTGACAGTATGCACGTAAGTTAAACAATGGTCAATCACTACTCCTAAATATTGAAGTGGAGTGTGTGAGTTGATGATTTGTACGCTAACTTTGATATTGGTGACTGCATTTTTCTTTCGGTTGTTGCAAATGAGACGCCAGCATTCTTCAACCATGAATTTATTTCTCAGAGTGCTTTATTTTCGTATATTTCGATCCCGTCGAGGCGACGCCCTAAATTACTGTTCGGACTTCATCCGCAAATCTAATGGCAGCCACATTTTTACCGAGGTGCTCATTATCACTGAATTGTGCATGATTATCCATAACAAATTCCTAGGATACCGCATGTTAAAGCTGAAAATCGGATGCGACCTCCGAATTCTTTCAGTCAAGACCGATTGACATGAAATTTAGGATTGGGGTAGAGGATGGCATAAGAAACGAAAGTTATATAGCGGCGATGTGCGTCTCATCCGGAGGGGTGTGGCACCTCTCGGTGTCAGTTCAATTAAGTTAAATTTTGATATGAAAGAAAAAACTTGAAATTTTAAAATGCGATTATTTCACAATCACACAGCATCTTGGCGGTAGGCACGATTCTAAGAAACTACCAATTCAATTAACACTAAATTTATACTACTTATTTAATATGATAATAGCTAGTCACTGGACGAAAAATGTTCAATTCCATTAATATTTTTTTTGTAGAATAAGCAAAAATTTAGCACCGAAAAAATGTAAACACTTTGTTAAAACCGTTGCCATTTTTTAAAAAGTTTTTAAAAGTTTCCTTTGTTCAGCGACTAAACAATTTCATATAATGACAATTTTTTTGAAATTTTCATTTCGGATGAACCGCTATCGAGTTATCGGGTCCATGCAGTTTATTCCCAAAGAAAACACTTCGGGGAAACAGCTCCGCCATCTTTAGATTTTTTTCTTAAAAGAAGGCTTAAGTACCCAGCGTATGTATAAACGATTTGGCTAACAGTTAATAATCATTCATTAAGCTGTCAAAAACAAATCCTGCAGATCTTTCCTTGCATGTTTCGAATTTAGCATTCCGTTCGTTCCACAGTTTTTCGTGAATTTCTCCAATTATTTTTTATTTCGGGACCTGATGCGATTAAAACGTCTACGCATAAAGCACGTGAAGCTTTGTACATAATATGGGAGGGACTGAAGTGTCCAAAGGGATCCTTGTACATTCTCGAATCTTCATACAGTTCGGTGAAGGAGCATTTAAGTGTTGGCAAACCGGTACAGTCACCTTGCGTCCTCGTCATTGGTCATAGTCAATCCAAACTGTCAGTCATTACAATCCTTGTACTGTTCGTATAACTCCTGGATTTTTTGCAATATTGGGGTCGCTGTGTATACAAGGTATCCCATTGACGATGGTAAAATATTAATTGTGGGTAGCACCACTCGTTTGAAGAAAATTTTTCCATGGAATGGGCACTCTATCTTTTCGTGAATGGTGATAAAAAGCTTGAGCTGTCCAACAAAATCATAACTTTCCATCGCGTCCAATAATTTAATTGCAGATTTAGCACTATTTTTTTTGCAATTTTTACTTATTCACAAAAAAATGCTATAATTCTGTAATGAAAGTAATCATTCTATAGAGCTATTCTCCCAACAAAAAAGGGTAGTCCACTATTAAAATCTGTACCATCGTCAATGGGACACCCTGCATAATGTTCACTGAAACATCAAACGAATTTCTGGGCTTACCCTTTTCTTGTGCCCTTCCTGTTTACGCTAAAATTCGTTTCGTTCCTACATTGCCTTCCGTGTGGGAATTTTCTTTAAAAAGGAGCTTTTTAGTTGACGTTTGAGTCGTTGTCTCTGCGATTTTCTTGTAAAAAAAGGAGATTGGTCCCTTTTTTGTTCAGTACGAGCTTTTAGTGACACTATAATAGTTTGTATTTGATCATGGTTTGAATCGTGCATGTTGTGATTCAGGATTACAAATTTTACTAGATTCTTGATTACTACTCCAAACTTTCTTTATCCATGTATTTTTCTTTTCTCATTGTACATCTCATTTGCCTTGCAGAAATAGGATACTTTCCTTGATTCGAATCTTTGTCGTTGGATGCTTCCTTAGAAATAATAGCTGCAAAATTAATTAATATTTTTTACTCGAAAAGCATTCATGCGGCTAATATCCAGAATGCAAATTTTGAACTAGTTGCCGCATGCTGTTAGGCATAGCGGAAATTGATTTCCTGCACGGAATATATTTCCGTTCGTTCGTTCAAGCCCATTGGGGAGAACCCTACGTACTCGAGGAGGGCGATCAGACCCGAGTTTGCAAGGGACTGTGGAGTGGGAAGTGGCTTTGGCCACGAAGCCTCACCAGAGATTATCTGGTACCATGGGAACCGGGACCGCCTTCTGAGAGCATATGCTCCAGGAGAATTCTTGGAGGATGTGTTCTTGGCCCGGTTATTTGCGGTTGGCCCCCTAGTGGGAGTTTCATGGTAGTTGTGGTTATGCCTACATCGCGGGCAGAGCTCCTCGGAGCTCAAGCGTGGAGTTGCGTTATACAACTCGGGTGTCGTACCCCTTAGTTGCGGGAAAGGTGTTAGATAGGCCTTGCATCCACTGGTATGAATGCTGAGCCTGCACTCAGTATAAACCAGTACCGCTGTGCCAGTCACGGCGGGGCGCTGATTGTGGTCCAAAAATCAATCCTTGTCCGAAGAGGACCGTGGGATTATGCCTACACGGCAGGTACTCACGTTAAACCCCCAGAACTTTCATTCGTTCGTTCAAGTTTATGCGACAACTTGCTCTTTAAGACACCCAATGAGCTACTATAAATTGGGGTTAGCTCCGATGATTATGCCACAATTTTCCACTGTGTTTTGGGTCGTTATCTATTGAAACGACTATATCAAAGGCATATTTTCACAGACATAAGGTGATCAGTTTCCAAGATATTCTTGTAGGTTAATGTCGTAATTCGAAATATATTGGCCCATCGTCATAGACCATAATGTTCCCAACGCCGTGCTTCTCTGCCTTTGAGGCTGCGCATATTGGGTGCATAATCATTAGAGAACATATTGTTCTTGCACTCATCAGTCCATAAAATGTTCCGCCATCTCTTTACTACTTCAGGTTCTTCTCACTACAAATGATAAGAGACAAATTTTATTTTATTTACTCCTTAAATAATAACAAAAGTGCTCTCCTAGCTATTCTATAATTGAATTAGCGTCAGGACTTTGTGTTGGCCGATCCAAAGTATGAGCCAAATAGCTTCGCAAGAACGTTAATAACTTGACATTTTTGATTTTTCGTATTCGTTATATACTAGGCAAGGGTAACTTATTTTCTCAAATTTTTTTAACTAGTGATAATAATTAGCAGCATTACTTACCATTGTCGTAGTATGCGGTGGGACCATATCTTGTTGGAAAATGAACTCACGGTTTTCCACAAACTTAAAAAGATTTTCTTTCAAAATAGCTTTATAACTATTCTGAGTTATGCTACATCTACAAAGACGGGGCTCCCCTAACTACGCCTGCTTAAGCAACCCCACACCATTACTCCAGTTGTTTAAAGGTTGACATGGAATTGCCACACATTCTCCGACTCAGCGCCTTACATAAACCAACCCATCTGATCTCCACCAAAAATTGTAATTTTTCAACAGACTCATGTAGATAATCGACGTGGAACGCACAGAAATGTGTACATTTTGAGACGAAACCAACTCTTCCGCCGCTGTTTTAAAACGACCCCGAAGCGAGAACCAGTAAAGTAGTCAATCTCTTCTTGACGACGTTATTTGAAACCATTGAGGATTTATTTGTTGAATGTAGTGCAAAAGAACATAGTAGTTATACAGTTTTTTTCGACAACGCTTTCTTTTTTGAAGGTCACGCCGCCAAACCAATTTCACCTACAATTTTTAATTCATGTTGAACAAAGAATTCTACATAGCTAGAGAAGAACATAGAGTTTTTCCGATATATCTCCTGTTGCAAAAGCGGCAATTGTCGATAAAAATCGCAAAATGTACCCCAAAAATCCTACACACTTCCATTGAGAATGTAATTATAGATGTACTGTTAAAATTTCAAGTAAATCGCTCAATATTTGTTCCTGTTATTGAGTTTGGCCAACTTGGAAAATGTACTTTCGAAAAATTTCGTTCCAAATTTTCCGTATGTTCGTGTCGAGCTAAAATCGATTTTTTAAATTTTCTACAGTGGCCTAATCTCTGAAAAGAGTTTGCCCCACAAAACATATGCATAGACAATAAGTGTTATTACAAAACTACCATAAATAATTTATACTTCTCCTCGAACCGCGCTAATCATTGTAAATATTTTTACAGCTACTTGAAGACTACAAAAACGACAACGGAACAATTGTCGGTTATCCACACGCTAAACCCTATGAAGGTGAAAATCTTATGTACGAAAAGTGCGATATTTTCGTACCAGCTGCCGTTGAAAAAGTCATCAACAGTGAAAACGCTCACTTGATCCAAGCTAAAGTAAGTTAGACAACGACAACAGATAACCATGGAATGAGATATAACCATCTTTTTCGGTACTTTGCAGATCATTGCCGAAGCTGCCAACGGACCAACAACACCAGCTGCTGACAAAATTTTGATCGATCGTAACATTCTAGTTATTCCAGATTTATACATCAACGCCGGTGGTGTAACAGTATCATTCTTCGAATGGTTGAAAAATTTGAACCACGTTTCATATGGTCGTCTCACATTCAAATATGAACGGGAATCAAACTACCATCTCCTGGGTGAGTACTTTGCTGATATTTGTTAGGGTGTTGTTAGAATAATGTATATAGAAGTAGGACATTTCTCCGTAATGTCGAAGGCTGGAATTCATTTTTTAAATGCATTGAATTTGACATAGCTAATGTAATAGTTTGACGCAAAGGCAGAATAAATCTGTACTACAGAACATCACATTCATACACTTTGTAATGTTAACGTTCATACATCAGCAGACAGCGAAGTAGCGTTTTAATTTAATAAAATCAGCTGCCATTGACCATAAAGCTAGTCTTCAACTAATTCACATTAATATTCTTTCTTTACTATAGCTTCTGTTCAGCAGTCTATTGAAAGATTTATACTTGATGGTACAGTTTATTTTTTTATTCTTATTCCAATTTTATTTGATTTGTACTATTGGCTCCCACTGTTCTTAGAGAAAATTTACTCCCTAGACTCCTTTTTTTAATTAGCATGTTTAAATGTAAATAAATAATGCAAACCATCCTATTCTTTTGAATCGAACCCTTAAACGACTTTAGTAGAATTTTATAAATGTATAAAAATGTATAAAATTGTGGTTGTCGATGAAGTATGTGAAACTCAATTTGGCATAATATTTAGATGTGTGGCTAAGGTGGCCTCTAGGTTCTAGGAACCTTCTGTTTCAAATTCTCTTCAAAAATATACATACTTTCTTGAACATCGCTTTATATATGCATAGGAAGTAAATAACAACTTAAAGTAACTTGAGCTAAACAGATTGATGTCGTGCGAATTTTGGTGGAATACAGCTTCTGTTTCATTGGCGAATATTTTTGTTTTTCACAGAATCTGTTCAGGAATCTTTGGAACGTCGTTTTGGACGTGTGGGTGGACGCATTCCAGTCACCCCATCCGAGGCCTTCCAGAAACGCATTTCCGGTGCTTCAGAGAAGGATATCGTGCACTCTGGCTTGGACTACACCATGGAACGTTCGGCTCGCGCCATCATGAAGACAGCCATGCGCTACAATTTGGGCTTGGACTTGAGAACGGCTGCTTACGTTAATTCAATCGAGAAGATCTTCACTACATACAGAGATGCTGGTTTGGCTTTCTAGGCCTGCGATATGTTTTCGTATTAAGGACACAATCAAAAAGACCATATCCTGAGAACAAATCGTGCACTGACCGAAACTCAATACTATCGTTTCTCCAAAAAACCTGCCATTACATGATACATTATTACTCCACCTAATCAATTTAATTCAGATGCGAACCAACATTTTAATAATATCTATCTACCCCGAACGAGAAGAATTCTCCCGGAAAGTTGTTAGGAAACAGTTGGCCTCGAACGCTAGTAATGTAAAGTAGGGACGTAACATAAATACAACCAATTTTAAATGTCATTTATTTAGTGTAAAGTGCATTTTCAATGGAACATTTTCCGTTTTATAACAAATACTTAATATTAGATAAATAAAAAGAAATATACAATTGACTAAAATGTAAGATCGAGGAAAATCGGAATAGTAATAGCTTAATCGAAAAAAGCCTAGGAATATTCACACGAAATATGAAATTATCGCTGGAGGTCACAATGAAATCTTCAAGCCAACATCCAACACGCCGTTTTTCGCAATAGGATATCATGTTCTTTTTGTTATGGAAGAAAGTAAATATTTCTTTTGCATGCTAATGTAATTTATAAAGTGTAAGCGGAAAGTACTTCCTTATTTTAAACAATAAAACATTCAACTTAAAAGAATTATGTTTGATTTAATTTAGAAACCATTGCATCTATTAATATCTTACCTGACATTGAAACAAAAAAAGGAGATGGCGCAAATTGAAAGTAGTCGCTCCGCTATCTATTATAGAATTGAGAAAAATCACGTAATTATGATTACGAATTTCACGATTACATGATTATAATCATAATTAGGCTCTCATAATTCGCGACATTTTTGTGACTTCAACCTGAGATGTGTTTAGTGAAACAGCAAGGAGAATGCTTTCCGATGCTTGGTGATGGTTGTTTTAATGTTTTGAAACAAACAATATTCCTCATCAATCAGAGAAACTAAAATCTATTCTAATCAAATAATTATAAATTCACGAATGAGTACCGATTACGTTTCGGGCTTTTGGGGCTGCTGTTCTGTGCAAAATATTCTTGCAACTTAGAATTTTGATTCCAACTTCATTATTCACTGGTCCCACACTGAGGCAAATTCGAATTAAGTTGAAGAGGACAAGAGACCTCTACCTGTGTTATCAGTAAGACAAATGTCTGTGGCTGTACCAGATGAATGTTTGGTCTATCTGAAAGTGTCTGGTCTAGACAACAGACAGACAGATGTGTGTATTTGAATCAGAAACTTTGTCCATCTTAGATTAGTTCCGTCCCCTCGGGTGCCGTACTCCTTAGTTGCGGCAGAGGTGTTAGATAGGCCCCGCATCCACTGGTATGAATGCTGAGCCTGCACTCAGTATAAACCAGGGCCGCTGTGCTTGCATGGCGGGGCTCTGATTGTGGTCCCAAAATCAATCCGTGTCCGAAGAGGACCGTGGGATTATGGCTACACGGCACGTTAAACCCCCAGGACTTCCATGTCCATCTGGATTGCACTTCGCCACTGACACAGAATGCGCATATAACCAATTGCCACTTAGGAAATACGTATATATATACACATATGTACTTATATTTGTGCACATTTTAATTCATGATTTAGGCTTGGTGCGAACACGCTCGTAGATATATATACATACATACATATGCTTCCGAATTGAAAGTAAAAGACCTTCTATCCAATTTCGGATCGTCTATGTCTGTACCGCAAGATGTGGTTCGCAATTTGTATTAGAAAACTTTTGTAAGGAGAAGTACATCATGGGTACGATCAATAAAATCGGATATGCTAACAAGATGATAGAATGCACGATGAAAGAAGAAGAGCACATGGCTACATTCTGTGAAAAAAAAAATGTGCACCCTCCATCGGCATGTATTTAGGCAACTGCAACTCGCCCTTATTTACGTTTCTATAAGATCGCATGATAAAAATTATTAACAATTAGAATCTCCAATAGTAAATAAGTCCCAATTTTGTTCACATCAGTCAATATACACCCGACCATGAAGAAAGAAATAAGTTGTTCCCGAAATATCGATATATGACGAATAAAAGAATCACTACTAACATAGTGACGTAGACGGTGTTGCGTTTTAATCCCGTAATCGTTTTATTTTTTGACGATTTCTTTAAAAACATGGAAACTAAGCAGTCAGATAATTTACATATCGTTTAAGGGAAGTTTGTGGAAACTTACGACAATCTAAATTGTTTGAATTGGTTAAAACTTTTATTAACTGAGGGAAAAACGATGAAGAGAATACATTCGATTTTAGCACAGTGCTTTCATATTAAACACGCCACCCGGCCCTGAAGACCAGGGGTAGTGGACCTCAATTTTCACCTCTAAGCCCGAAATCCAGGCGGCACTTAAATTTCCCCAGCATTATACATTGAATAACCGCTACAACGTATATTATCCCTTGCAAGATATTAGTAAACGTAAAGTGATTCTTTGCTTTCTTTCCACGTTCTTTTATTGAACACAATTGAAAATTGTTGTTAATTGCTTAAGATTATTCCAATGTTTTAATATTGTCTTTGAGAATAATTAATGTGTTTGGGTTCTTCCAAACACATTAATTATTCCGCTGAGGTTTCTAAAATAGTTCATTTCTAACTTCTGGGAAAATTTTCATTCGTACCCTGTTTATCATGGCGAAGTTTGCAAAAAACTGCTGCTTTTAACATATGTCCTGAGTCTAGATAGGTGGCTTAAGAAAGTCACAGTAGCCGACATCTTTTTTTCAGAGACACAGAAGACTGAAACTATCTGAGATTTTCATTTTCAATGAATTTTCTAAAGAAAATAGGAAAATCCATATCCAATCCAAACCATACCAGCTGTAAATGTTATTGTAGTTGATACATTCATTAATTTAATTGAATCGAATTTTTTCTTTAACATAAATGTGCAGGAAGATACTTTGTTGAAATAATTAAAGGCGAAATTGAAATACTTTTGTCACTCAATAAAACCACTAGAGCGAAAATAGTTAATCAAGAGTCGTTCCTAACATTCTTCATACTAATATGAACATAAACTTTTGAAGATATAACGATAATATGAAATAAATCAAGTGCGAAGTTAACATTTGTGGAAAATATCATATGTTGAAATAATTATGCACACCTGTGTGTGTTGATTCGTGTAGAGAATCGAAAAGTTGGAAGCCTAATGGGGAACTGTGGTGTGGCCTTGCCAGGGGATCTTATAGCCATTGTTAAACTTGGCATTCTTCTTAGGCTTTTCACAGCCAACTGCTTATTGGAACAGGCATTTCATCTTGGACAATTTTATTGCTTCTTACAATTATCTTAGGCAGCTTCAGGCCGATTTCATTTGCAAAACGACCAGGAGTTATCTATTTTTACTCTAAGAGACTCCGGGTCTACATCGTCGGATTTAAAGTCCACTGCGAAAATTTCTCGAAGAATCAATGTGGACCTGCTCTCCTCTCTTATAGTAAAGTAAGCTACAAAAGAAAATTTTGAATAATTTGTTAGTATGTGGGCAAACAGTCAAATTTTCGTACTTTCACCTTTTGTGAAGCAATACAATCAACATTTTTAATGAATGTTGCCAAATATTTGTTATTGGCTTTAAGTTATGATGAGTAGGATTGGAAGCCCCATTATGACGTACCTCTGTCTTTAATTTCAGTTTATTTTATCCCGAGCTCCCGAATAGAAATCAATTCACTCTCTCATGTTTGGCTTGGAACTCAATATTTGCTTCCATGCAAAAGTTTTGAGAAACGGATTCAACGCGAAACAGAAACGAGGGGGCTCAACGGGTAAATTTGATGTTTGATTGGCATCTCTCCTGATGGTTGTGAGGGTACCTTTTTTAACTTTTGTGCTCCAATTGTTCGTTACTGATCTCAAGAGAGGTACTCTGAGATGGCGGCAATGAAGACCAAAACCAAGTGTTATAAATTAAAAAATAAAAAACAGTTTCCTTCTACTTTACTAAGATCCAAACCTAGGCACTGAAGAAGGCGACAAGTAGTCATCGAAATGCATTTTTGCAAATTAATAAAAATTTGTTAGTAAGGTAAAAGGAAACTGTTTTGGATTTTTTATATATATATTTTTATATTTTTTATATCAACTTTACTCAAAGGCTCCAAATGGAAATTCTGTTACCAAAACCAAGTGGCCGAGGAGAACCTCCCAGCAACGCTGTACTCACTTTGGCTTATTGACCGTGAAGCAATAGGCAAATGTTCCATGGCTTAATAAGGACCATCAAACCCTAGTCTGCACGGGGACTCATGAAGTGGCTTCGGTCACGAAAGCTTACGAGCGGTAGACAGGTACCATGGGAACGGGAATAGCCCTCAGAATTTACTTTTCTCAGGAACTTTCGGTTGGTCGGTTGTAGCGGTTGGCCCCCTAGTGGGAGTTTCATGGGGACTGTGGTTACATCCAAACGGAAAATAGACCTTCGGGCTTCAAACGTGAACTGCGCCACTAAGGCAGGACACATTTCCACTTTTGATGTAACCTCAATTGGGTCCTCTCTGGCTTTTGAAAAAGCATTGCGGCATTCTTCCCAAATAAAGTTTCTACTCGGTTGCGGAAACTTTCTGCCTTGTTCCCACAGGACTTCTCCACCTTCTTTCGGGTTTTCTGGATTCTGTAATTTCTCAAGATGTTTTAAGGCGGGAAAATTTTTCACTTTTTTAAATGTATCTGCATAAGCCATACTTCCAGAACATTTCTTTTTCTTAGCCTTTTTTGGGTCAACCTTGGCGACACTTTCATGTCGCAATATTTGGCATAATTTGATGACCTACCAAGGTTTTAGTCCTCTTCCTCGTAGTTCTCTGGCCATATTCTCAATTGTTCGATGCACCTTATGCTTGCCTTTAATCAAGACATCTTAACAATTCTAGCTCCAACAAAATGAAGGGTAACTATTTCAGAATAAAACGTGGTTCATCGGTCTTAAGTCAACGACAATCTAATTTCCTTTAAAACCAAACAGTTTTAATGGCGATCCAGTGTCCAATGCAGTTAGCTGACGAGCTATTTAAGATGTGTGTCGTCCGTATTGCAATATTTACTACTTCTGGGCGTAAACGTGAAAGATGGGTGCCACCGCATTGCGCCTTGCTTTTTTTTATTTCACCGATTCACACACTCTTTTGGTTGCGCATATCGTCGGCTATTTAACAAACCCCAGCCGACCATCAGTTCTGTTGGAATAGTCTTATTGATATTTCATTGTTACGGTTACGGACACCGGGAATTTGTTTCCCCATTATATATTCAAGCAAGGTGTTGGCGGAATCCGACATTGGCATATGGGCACTTAAACAAACAAGTGTAGTAGGGCTGTCACGGCCATAGGAACTGGTTTTCCGACATGCTAGCAACTCTTCTCTGTAGCTCCAACACTCCCCTTTAAAATGAGGCCAATACAAGCTTAGTATTTTGAAAATTCTTGATCCAGGTTCGTCTTCTGCGAAAACTCGGCGGTCATCAATTAACTCGTGAAGGAAAAAACTCCAGTTTAGATTTTTGATGAAGGTAAAATTACTTATGGGTAGATGGTCTTGACAGTGGTGTCACCACCTTTTCACCCTCTGACAAAAAATCAAATGACAATTTCAGCCGAAAATCAAACTCCGCCATGCTATTAACATAGTATGCTGGTCCCAAGCCCAGGTAAAGGAGGAGGGTTTGAGGTAACGTACCCTGTACTATCCTCAGTAAAACAAAAATAAAATGCTGAGATCAGGGAAAGAGATAAATAGAGTATAGTTGGAGTTATTCTACTATGCTAAATCCTACCTGATCTCTCTTGGTGACAGGCCCCGCGACAGGTCGACCAAGAAAATGCATAGAATGTCGCTACAAACATGATGATCGGATTAAGTCAGAGGCCTCGGAGAAATGCTAGGGCGTCCACCTCAGTCGACGCGGCAGGACGGGCCCCGGTCCTGTCGAGAAATGGGCAAGGGTTCTTGACGCATGGACGGCGTCAGGACGTAAGCAAGTTAGTCCACACACAACGAACAAAACAAATACGTGTCTGCACGCTAAATGTTGGTACCCTAACTGGAAAGACCGAGGAACTCGCAAGAGCCCTTCGGAAAAGGTGCATTGACATCTGCGCTCTGCAAGAAACCCGATGGTCTGGTGCCAAAAGCTGCGACATTGAACGCGAACGCGGTAAAAATGGCTACAAACTTCTCTATTTTGGTAACCCACACACTCAATATGGTGTTGGCATTGCCATCTCAGAGGGTTTCCGTGATGCCATTAAAGAAGTCGAACGATTTGATGATCGGCTGATGAAGCTCACCATTATATCAGCTGATCGCACTATTCACTTCTTCACCGCGTATGCACCACAGGCAGGTCGACCTGATGCCGAGAAAGATGCCTTCTGGCAACTTCTCGATGAAAAGACTTGTCACGTGCCTGCTGATGATTACATAATCATTGCCGGCGACCTTAATGGTCATGTGGGTGAAAAGGCAGACGGTAACAGGTGCCATGGGGGAAAGGGGTTCGGAGCGCGCAATGAAGGTGGCGAACGTATAATCGATTTTGCGGACACCCATGACCTTGTACTTATGAATACATGGTTCATCAAACGATTGTCTCATCTTCCCACATTTTATAGTGGGAACAATAAAACGCAAATCGACTATATTCTCATAAGACGCCAACATTTTACCACTGTCACTGATTGCAAAGTCGTTCCCTATGAGACCATCGCACCTCAACATCGGCCGTTGATTGCTGTCTTGCGAATTAAGCCACCGATAAAACGGCGTGAGGAACGCACTGGCCCGCCGCGCATTAAATGGTGGCGATTTGGTGAGAAGAACGAAGAAACGGTCTCACTCATACGATTGCCAACCATTACGAATGTGGAAGAATCATGGAACCAAATGAAAGACACGATCCACAAAGCGGCCTCTGCAACCCTCGGGGTCACCAAGCCGGGTAAGCGGTACATCAACCGAGATACTTGGCTTTGGAATGATGATGTTGAAATGAAGGTCCGTGAAAAGAAACGCCTCTACCACAAATTTCTCGACGATAAAACGCCTGCTAATTGGCAAATTTATAAGAATGCCAACCGGGAAGCAAAGAAAGCGGTCGCTGTCACCCGAGCGAACCATTTCAAAAATCTTTACGATAAACTGGACACTCGGGATGGCGAGAAAGATCTGTACCGACTTGCTAAAAGCCGTGATGAACGCACACAGGATATCGAACACTTCTGTTGTGTTAATGACAAGAACGGTACTTTGCTTACTGATCGTCGAGCCGCGACGGATAGATGGCGAGAATACTTCGAGCAGATTTCAACTGAAGAATTTGCTCATCCTCCACTTCCACAATCATTGCCGACATTTGGAGCAGTTCCACCAGTCAGCGCAACTGAAGTCGAGGAGGCAATAAAACAAATGAAATCGGGGAAAGCAACAGGACCTGACGACATCGCATCTGAGCTCTGGAAAGCAAAGAGCTGGGACCCAACACCGTGGCTCAGTGAATTCTTTAACCGGGTTATTCAGGAAGGAAGAACACCATCTGACTGGCAAGAAAGTACCACTGTTCCAATATGGAAAAAGAAAGGTAGCCCAGCAGAATGTTCAAATTACCGTCCGATCCGGTTACTTTCCCATACCATGAAGATTTTTGAACGCATTCTTGACAACCGTATTCGCGAAATCGTTGAAATAACCGTGAATCAAGCCGGATTTGTCAAGAACTGCGGAACTACTGACGCAATACACACTGCGCGGTTACTCATGGAGAAACACCGTGAGAAGCATCGCCCTCTTTACATTGCCTTTCTGGATCTTGAGAAAGCGTTTGACCGTGTGCCACACGAACTCATCTGGTATGCTTTACGACAACACTTCGTGCCAGAAGAACTCGTGCGCTGGGTTCAATTGCTCTACCACGATCCGAAAAGTAAAGTTCGAAGTATGGCGGGTGTATCAAAACCGCTTCGTGTCTCTGTTGGAGTTCATCAAGGAAGTGCCCTCTCACCACTCCTCTTTGTCCTTGTTATGGACACCGTCACACGGGATATCCAACGTCCAGCGCCCTACACACTGCTTTATGCAGATGATGTTTTCCTAGCATCTGATAGCAAAAATGATCTCGAGCAACTTGTTCAAAAATGGAATGATCGCCTCATGCAACACGGTCTCAGATTGAATTTAAACAAAACTGAATTTTTGACGACCGATCCCCATGAAACAGGCACAATCACTGTCAGCGGCAGTGATCTGCCCAGAACTGAGCGATTTAAATACCTCGGGTCAACGTTATCAGCCAATGGAGAGCTGCGTTATGAAATTGCTTCACGCATTAACGCAACCTGGATGAAGTGGCGTTCCACAACTGGTGTCCTTTGTGATCGACGTATCAACGAACGTCTCAAATCTAAAATTTACCGCAATGTCGTCCGTCCAGTCGCTCTCTATGGTTCTGAGTGTTGGCCGACCATAAAAGACAATGAACGGCGTCTTGCGGTAATGGAGACGAAGATGCTACGTTGGACTAGTGGCGTCACACGTTTAGATCACATCCGAAATGAGGATATCCGCGATCGTTATGGGGTTGCACCGATCGTGGAAAAGTTGCGAGAGAGGCGTCTTCGATGGTATGGTCACGCAATTCGTGCAAACGAGAATTCACTTGCAAAGATTGGTCTGAACATCGAAGTCGATGGTAAACGACCAAAAGGCAGACCTAAGCAACGGTGGCTTGATACGCTGGACGGGGATTTGAAAGCCTCGAGATTGCACCCAGATCAGGCATTCGATAGAGCCAAATGGCGAAGCCGATCACGACGAGCCGACCCCGCTTGTGAACGGGACAAAGGCTGAAGAAAAAGAAGAATTTCAGCCGAAAATCATGGCACCCGTGGTTAAGATCATAAAGACATAATTTCGATTGAATATCTATTTGGCTCAAGGAAAGACTATCAACGCAGCAAAATAACGTGAGACACTAAAAAAACTGAAAATGCCGATTAAGAATAAAATGAGCATGCTGACAAAGGAAGTCTGCCTGATGCACGATAATTCCAGACATCACACGACCAATGCCACGAAGAAACTCCTTGACTCGGAGGGAGGTGAAAAAGTGGATGAAGAAGCTGGCGGGAGTCTTTCCGGAGAAGGCATAAAATAATTCACCCCTCTCACCAACTGCATTGAAACGGTGACGATTATGTTAAAAAATAAATAACATATTTATCTACAGATGTAATCGTGTAATTTTTTTTTTAATACATTTTTTTAAGCAAACAAATCGAGTAGACTCGCGTGCCTCATAAGTTAGAGGCAAAAAATGCCTTCAGGAGCCTACTCTTTTTTCAATTTCCCATAAAAAGCAGCAAAAGACTTACTAATTGTAAAGAAAAGAAAAAAAAGCACACCAACTTGAGTAGAAGTTCCAAATTGCAATCCAAAAAAATGATCAGCTTTAGTCGAAGGTGCCCAGACATTTATAGTTATCTGTTAATCAGGAAATTTCACCACTAGTCAAACAATAAAACATAACGGTTTATGTTGCAGATAGTGACTTGAAATACCGATTGTTAACGAGAATCAATGCGGTTGGGAAAGTGTTAAACGACCATTGCCTTGTTGAGGTTTGCTTATATCTTTATTATCATCATGTATAACAATACAACGACTGTATAAATGAGACCTTTATAAATTTTGATAGTACTTATGAATCTAATAAAATTATTTTATAGAAATTAGGCACATCATTTTCACGTTTTATTTAAAAAGTTTTACATAAGTACTCAGTCCTCGGTTCTTTAAATGTTACTCATGAGAATCTATGTCACAGCATTTAATTGGAAACATTTATTATTTATCATCAATTCTAATTCTAAGTAATAGTAGTCCCAATGAACTTCTCATTTCAGTTCTCGGTAATATCCTCGTAATAAATTCCTTTACACATATAGTTAAAATTGATATGCATGTGGAAATTGCATTGCATGCGTTTTACTTTCAACTTAATAAAGTAAAATGATGTCTGCCAGTAAAATATGGAATTCCTAAGTCATCACAAGTGATTGGGGGAAAAGTTTTCGATCTGCATAGTCCAGAATGATTTCCTTCACTTGGTCAGCTGTTATTTTAGGCACACGAAGCTCATAGTTCAGAGATTTTAACTTTGAGTTGTCAAGATTCAAGTGTTTGTGGTAAAGAAGCTCCTCGTCCATATACGGTGTGAGAGGTGTATTGTAAACTTCGTCTTTTTGACAAAGTTCGGCCCATGGTCCCATATGTTTGTCGTTTATTTCGCCAATCACATCCGACATGTTTACCTGAAATTATGAAGAATTTATATACTAATTATTCGTTCTAAGCAGTCTGATTTGACGCTTGTTCTTTTTCAAAATCAGAAATGGTTTGCAATTCACACAAGATTTCCACTGTGCAGACAAGCTAAATTTAGTTTGGCTCTTGTTAAAGAGACCCTAGTGAAACTTACCTTGGTTATGTTCGATATGGTTACGCCCCAGTAGTCGACATTGATTCCAAAAATATCTGCCAGTATGTCACTAATAGATCCCTGCGTTGAATCTGAATCATCAACAATATTATAAATTTGACCACTAGCTTTTGGATTTTGTGCCAACTCCCACACAGCAGCAGCAACATCGCCTACGTGGACAGTATTCAACTTCATGCTTTCGTTCCATAAAAGTTTCATTGTTTCGCCCAAATATTTGTACAAGGCGGAAATGATAATACGAGGTGCTGAAAAACTCATTGATATAATCGAAAACTCCCAAGTACAAATAGATGACTAAAAACTTACTTAACCACCGCGTATCGCCTACCCCATAAACGATCGGTAGTCTAAGTACAGTATAGTTCAATTTTGGCACCGAAGATAATTCTTTTTCGACTTTAAGTTTAAATTTGGCCAAGCTTGTCCATGGATCGGTTTTACAATTCTCTGCAAGTGCAGTTTTTTCACTGGATGCAATATTACCTGAGCTCAGCTCAATATAACGTTTGGCACCGA
Organism: Hermetia illucens; assembly: GCF_905115235.1. Classification (NCBI taxonomy): domain Eukaryota; kingdom Metazoa; phylum Arthropoda; class Insecta; order Diptera; family Stratiomyidae; genus Hermetia; species Hermetia illucens. The sequence continues at coordinate 94,477,037 of NC_051853.1, read as the reverse complement.
TTTGTGCGGCCTCGTTGGCGCAGTTTACACTTAACTTGTAGATCCCTTCTTTGTATACCGCATCACTTTGATTGGGGCGATTCTCTGCCGCACAATTTACCACAATGTCCCATGTTCCAGACGATGGTGCTGCGAATGCCTTCTTACAAAAAACTGAAAAGAGATGTCGAATTATATAAGAAATGATGCAGGATCAACACATATTAAGATATATACTGTAAACTATAATACAACAATCATTTTTCTCTGAAATTGAAAAAAATCAAACTGAACCCGAAAAAAATTAACCACAGGCCAATCGCGTCTGTTTAATAGCTACGAGCAAGAAACATTCAATCTACGCAGGTTGAGTTCACCGAGGGACTGATAGTTCGAAAGGGCTTGACATCGATGCAGACCGAAAACGAAATAGGGTTTGTGATAATAATTGAAACCCTGCAGCATCTAAGGCCTCATTAGTCAAGACTGTTACCAAACAAACTGGCATCGATCGCCACATTTTTAAAAAGCGTCGCAGTTTACAATGGTCAAGATATAATCGCCATCGCCCGTGTCCGGTTTAGGCCTGCCTTAGTAAAAAACTTCAGACATTCCAAGTGTACGCCGAGACTCACCATTCCCTAAAAGTTGTTTGACTTCCTGGGTTATGCCATACCTCCATTTCAGACAGGATCTCTCACTTTTTTTTATAGATGTTGACTTATAAGACTTTCCGACTGAATAATCCTCACTCATACGGTTTATCCACAACTAGACGGGCGTCATGTCGCTCATAAATTTTATCGCTATATAGACCAAGAAATCCTATCCTCCAGTAGGAAGCCAAAAATTCTTCAAAGGGTTCCTCTCTCGAACGCGGCTAAAAAATCGCAGTTTCTCTTGCTTAGAACAAAAGGATTACATGTGATTTGGCAATATCATTGTCATGCATCATAAGAGCTTTAACGTTTTGGGCGGAACAATTCCTGCAAGTCGAAATAAGCTCGGTTGTTATCGGTTGTGATTTTCGACCCTAGATAGGTGAGGTTATCAACGGTTTCAAACTCGTATTTTCCTTTCTTTATCGTTCTTAGTTGACCAGTGCTATATGAAGTTGTTGGTGCCTTCGTTAATGCGTAGCAAAAGATCTCGCGCCAATCGCCACTTGCTCAATCTCGTTGCAAGGAGTTTGTACGCCTTCACATTTAACCAGTCCGGCTGTAATTCTATCGACTCGTGGCGACTTATGATTCTTATGCTGATGAATTGCACAGACTGTCTCTACCATACTTGGTGGCGAAAGCATTTGTCCGCCGTCTCCATTTGTGAAATTTCAAACTCACCGCGACGATTGTTGATTGTTGAAAAATTCACCATAATAATAAAATTGCTGAGTTCATTTACTACGTTATAAAATCACCATCGAACCATTGGTCGTACCAATGATACTGTTCTTCAGATGATTGTGAAGATCATTTGTCTATGCTTTCTGCTTCAAGAATTTGCTTAGCCTTTAGCTGAGGTTATGGCGGCATGCATTTCCCGCTAGTAAGTGTTACGATAGACTTTGTTATGGATGGTTTCAATGTTCACTCCCATCGGATTGTCAGAGGGCATTCGAGGTGGTATGATTATTCGAGGTGGTATGATTATTCGAGCCCGGAGCACCTTGTCAATGAGATACTGAAACGAATCTATATTCGCCCCCCTCTCTATATAATTTGACATTTACCAAGGCCAGATTAGCACATGGCCCATTTGGTAGAAAGTGATCCTGTTTAGAGAGACCTCCGTTTAATTTTTTGTGTCCGTGTAAATCAGGTACTTAGAACGACCATTTCGATTGATACTATTAACTGTACAATCCACAGTCCGTTATTGCTGGTGTTTCTATTAAGAATAATATGTAAGCTGTGGGAACCGACGTATCGCCTAAGCACGGGTTTCGTCACTGCTTTGCTATTCAAATCACCAAGTATGACTTTGATAACATATCTTGTTCAATGCTTGGATTTCAAAATGCTAAATTTAGGTTTTGTTAAAATTCAAAAATAGTAATTTCTGGACATTCTTTTAAAAATCAAATCTAACATCGAATAGGGGCTGGGGCGTTGTATAAAAAAACGGACATTGATAGAATGGCAATTACATAGGCAATTACGAACGGGAAGCAACCTCAAACGATTTTTAGGCAGAATGTTTACTTCTGAGTTTACTGACTCTTCGTTGTAGAAAGCAACTAAAAATCAATTGACCAACGATTCGCGTCCTCTTTAAGAATTGTGGCAAAGTAACGAAGACAAAGCCAAGGTGTTCGCAGCGCAACTAGAAAAATATTTAAAACAATGCTTCCCCAAACATTACTTGAATTTCCCAGATGTCAAATAAACACTAAGCCAACTTAGAATATATCCTTGAACGAATTTAAAAGTCACATAAAGAAAAAGTCAACCCTAAAGTAATCGGAGGATATGATTTAGTCACATCTTTCAACTGCTTCAACAGTTGGCTATCACGTTTTTCAAGCTGCTATGGCATATTTTCAAAGCAATTCTGAGAACAAATCACAAGTCCAAAGCTTGAAAGGGATTCTGCTCAAATGAAATCTTACAGACAGTTGAGCTTTCTCCCCACCATCTCGAAAGTATTCCAAAAACTTCTACTCGAGAAACTATTACCAACCCTGGCAGACAGAAATGTGATACCATATCGCTTCTGAACGGGACAAAGACTAAACAAGTCGGGAAACCGGAAGCTCGGCGCTTCAGGTATGAAAGGTTTTGTTTGCTTCTTCTGTGAGTATATTTGATTGCAGAACTATCTCATTTGTACGTAGCCCATTATGTATGATATATGCATTTAGTATGTCGGACTACTCATTTTTGATATTTAGTTGCAATAAACTTACATGGTAAAGTCAACTTTGAACTACTGTAACTTTGTTAGTAATAGCATGATTTATTTTATTTATTCTATGATATTACAAAGTTTTATAACTCTAGGATAAACTTAAGGGCGATTTTCACTTAATTTCCCCAAAAATACGGTAATATACTATTATTAACTTAATTTGAGCAGGTATCAATATGGAGAGTATTTTGAGGCCTGAGCACCATATTGAAGCAGCTTCAGGATATTTTTTCAGATTTTTTGGTTGGGTAGTTTCTGAGAATGGCTCCGTCAAAGAAATCATCACTTTCCACCGCTCCCACTCCGCACCTTTCTAACAAATGTCAAAACTAAGATCGGCTTCGAAAAGTACTAATCGATACCTTTCATTTGATAACCAACATGACCATATTTGGCGAAAAAAAATTCTACACCCCCTTTTGCATGCAGCGCAGTGTCTTCCAGTGTCCTAGGTTAGTGGAAGAAAGGAGTGCTATCACCGGAAAATTTTGTCCGGAGAATGGTAGCCTGTCAGGAAGACTGGGATGCGATCAATTTCATGATCGCTGTAATCTAGGATAAACTACGAAAAGCAGAAGAAGTGAGGAAGACGCGGTTACGAACCTCCCGGGTAGACGAAAGGAGACCTAGCTAAAGTGAGCTAATTCCCTCCCGTGACGTTATACCTAAAGGTGGTTCCACGGGGTAGGGGGGAGTCGGGGGTGGTTTTAGTGGATAAAAATCCCACACTCTGGCCTGCCCAGACCAGAGTCTTTTGAAGATTTCCACCTCCTCAAAAAAAAAAAAAGACAGACAGACAGACAGATAGACGGACAGACAGACAGACAGATAGATGTGCGGAGTTGCCAAATCTCCCATCAGGCGCGTCCCTTCGTGCGGATAAGGGAATGCTCGGCGGATGCGTAGGAATATGCACATATACGCATTTGGAGGTGTGCGTGTATGGGCATGCTTATGCGCAGGCCGGGTAGGTGGGAAGTAAACGCCCGCCCGTGGATAAAAATTGGCTATGGGAAGGATACCCAGAAATAAAACCAAACATGGAGGAAGAGAAGGAGAATAAAGTTACGGTGCAGGGCTTCGGAAACCCAGTACCGGCGGCTTTTGGGAGTGGGCAAGCAGGCTCCCGGCCGTCGATATCCCTCGACTGCAGTGCCTCGGTGGTGGATTACTTGGCCACCGTTGCATCAAATACTACAAGTAGCCTGGAGAAAGAGGCATTTAAAAGGAGTACATCACTCCCGAGAACGCCTGTTCAAAACCCAAGAAAAGATGGAGCACAAACTGGTCAGGTATTAGCCCATAGCGGGGTAACTACACCTGGTCGAAATATGTCGCAGGACTTAGTGGTTGATCCATTTAAGAGAAGCTCGACGATAGCGCGATCTCCTCCGAAATCAACCTTGATGAAGGAAGGAAATCTGGGAAGCATTCGGAAGGCTAATAAGTACGTAAGCGCCCAACGTGAAAACCAAGCGGAGGAGCTATGTCAGAGTCCGGAAGAATCATCGTTTGCCCTACTCGGAGGTAAAATAGTAGAGTTGTCTGAATTTATTAAGGACAAACACAACGTGCACCAGGCCATCAAAAACATGGTGCGTACCATTCGGGTACTATACAATGGTGCCAAGGAAGAAAAAAACGCCTCGAAGAAATCAAGCGTCACCCAGGCAACACAAGTGACACCCCCTCAACATCCAAAGGGCGGTAAACTTGAAAAAAGGAGTAGAGAGTGCGCGAACGATTCTTTCGGATGCTCACAGGACGCGAAAAGGCAAAAAGGCCTCTCACCGGCAAAAGGCAAGGGAAACAAAGTTACCAACATCGTGGAAACTGCGGCGCCGGCTCCAATTGACCCAAGGGAGGCAAAGCCTCAAAAAGGGACCAAGGAAGCATGGACCAAGGTTGGTGGAAGGAAAAACACGACGCAGAAAAGAAGATTACGGCCCGAATTAATCATCATCTCCAAAAAAGGGGATATGACTTACGCCGATATCCTTAGGAAGGTCAAATCCGATCCTGAGCTGATGGACCTTGGAGAAAACGTCAGCCGAATCAGACGCTCCCAGAAAGGAGACTTGATGCTGGAGCTGAAGAAGTCTCCGGGCAAAACGGTAGAAAATTTCCTCGGCAAGGTGGAGAAGTCCTTAGGAGAAGAAGCTCAAGTGCGGGCCAGAAAGCAGGAGCTTGTCATCGAATGCAAGGACATTGACGAAATCACGACCAAGGAGGATATCCGTGACGCCCTAGAAAAGCAGTTCGGACCACTTGGCTTGCAAGATTCCGCAATCAGGGGACTGAGGAAGGCATACGGAGGCACGCAAACGGCAACTATAAGCTTACCAACTGAAGCAGCGTTCAAACTGCTGGCGGCTGGGAAAGTAAAAATAGGTTGGGTCGTTTGCCGACTCAGGGAGCAGGTATCCCTTAAGCGCTGCTTTAGATGCCTGGAATTCGGCCACATAGCGGCGAAATGCACCGGTGACTGTGACAGGTCAAAATGTTGCAGAAAATGTGGGGGAGAAGGCCATATGTTCAGGGAATGCAAGGCTGAGCCTGAATGCATGCTCTGCAAGGAAAAAAAGGGCGTCGACTGTCGGCACGTTGCAGGCAGCAGCAGATGCCCAGTGTTTAGGCGAGCCTTGAATGCAGTCAAAAAATGAGGTTGATACAAATCAACCTCAACCACTGCGAGGCAGCGCAAGACCTTCTCTCCCAGACCATCTATGAGAAGGGAATCGAAGCTGCCATAATCAGCGAGCCCTATCGCAACAATAAGAGCGGTGCCTGGACTGCAGATGAAACTGGCAAGGCGGCAATATGGGCGTGTGGAAATCAGGCCATTCAAGAAGTGATGGAGTTTCCAGAAGTTGGATTCGTCAGGGCAAAAATAGCTGGTATCTATATTTATAGTTGCTATGCTCCACCAAGCGCGACGATAACAGAATTCGAAGGAATGCTAGGTATGCTAGTCTCGGATGCAAGAAGTCGAAACCCCAAGATCATAGCTGGTGATTTCAACGCGTGGGCCGTGGATTGGGGCAGTCGCACTACGAACACCAGGGGCCGTATCCTGCTCGAGGCTTTCGCGGAGCTAGATTTGGTGCTTGCCAACACGGGAAACGCTTCCACTTTTCGTGGGACAGGGTCGGGCTCAATAGTCGATCTGACATATGTGAGCACCACATTGGCGAGGAGAATGACATGGTTTGTCAGTGAGCATTATACTCACAGCGACCACCAGGCGATTTTCCTCCAGATCGAATATGGGCCATGCGTCGATGCGTGTCCCCGTGAGGCTGGAAACCGGGGCTGGTCCGTGAAAGGGCTTGAGGAGGATGCATTCATAGAGATGCTATTGGGAGGCCAATGTCCCGGTGGTGCGGCTACGGAAAAGGTAGAGCAAATGATGGGACGCATAACAAGAGCATGCGACGCTGCTATGCCGAGGCGACGAGTTCTCGCAAAAAGGCGCTCAAACTATTGGTGGAATGAAGAGATCGCGGTGCTACGGAATGCATGTTTTCGTGCTAGAAGGATCTGCCAACGATCTAGAGCAAGACCAGACTTCGACGAGAAACGGCTAGCATATGTGAACCTTCGAGGTAGGCTTAAGCAGGCTATACGGACCAGCAAGCGAGAATGCTTCAAGGAGCTTTGCACAGAGGCAGACCAAAGCCCCTGGGGAACAGCGTACAGGATAGTTATGAAGAAGATGAGAGGACGAACACCACAATTGACCTGTCCGCATCTTCTGCTCGATATCGTGACGGCGCTCTTCCCCCCGGATAAAGGGGAGCGCAAACAACACAAGCGAGCACTCGACGTCTACACCATACCTGCGGTAACTGAGGAGGAACTTATGCAAATTTGCCGGAGAATTGGTGATAACAAAGCACCCGGTCTGGATGCTGTTCCCAATAGAGCCCTTAAACTCGCTGTTAAGACCAGACCCGACTGGTTTATCAGCGTGTTTGAGACATGCATGATAGAAGGAATTTTCCCCGATCGGTGGAAGAGGCAAAAACTAGTTTTGCTCCCGAAGCCGAATAAACATCCAGGACACCCTTCATCATACCGACCGATTTGCCTTATCGACACGGCAGGAAAGATGCTCGAAAGGGTCATCTACAACAGACTGCTCCCTATCATCGAATACAAGGATGGACTATCGGAGCGACAATTTGGATTTCGTCAAGCCCACTCAACGATCGACGCCGTAGACGTTGTTTTGAAGCTGGCTCGAGACGCGATGTCGTCTAAAAAATGCTGTGCCGTAGTGACATTGGACATCAAAAATGCGTTCAATTCCGCAAGCTGGGAGTGGATAAAAAGTTCACTGGCTAACACGGGTGTCCCTAGTTACTTGACTAAGCTCCTCAACAGTTACCTTTCGGAGAGGACACTTTGGTACGACACGGATGAGGGATCCAAGCAGTACACCGTCACCGCAGGAGTACCACAGGGCTCAGTGTTGGGTCCTCTCCTGTGGAACGTCATGTACAATGGGGTCCTTGTCCTTCCCGTGCCAAAGGAGGCCACGATAATCGGTTTCGCAGATGATCTAGCTGTGGTTGTCGTCGCGAAAGAACCTGAAGACGTCGAAATGTACGCTAACGAAACCATTAGCGCCATAAAAGCGTGGCTGGAGATGGTTCAGCTTGACCTTGCGGAACAAAAGACGGAGGCGGTCTTGATTACCAATCGTAGGAAGAGGAATACGATTAATATTCGCGTTGGTGGTCACGTCATCACTTCGAAGCCGGTTATCAAATACCTGGGGGTGATGATTGACGCTAAGATCAATTTCAGGGGACACCTGGACTATGCCTGTGAGAAAGCGGCAAATACCAGCGTATCATTAGCGCGGATGATGCCTAACATTGGAGGTCCAAGGTATAGTCGCAGATTACTTGTGGCCGGAGTGGTTCGCTCCACACTATTATACGCGGCACCAGTTTGGGAGGAAGCATTAGCGTCTGAGAGTAATCGTAGGAGAGTAAATATGACTTACCGCTTAGTGGCGCTAAGGGTGTGCAGCGCCTTCAGAACAATATCAGGCGAGGCAGCGGGTGTTATTGCGGGAATGATCCCGATAGACATTCTGGCAAGTGAGACACGCTGCCTGTACGAGACAAGGAAAATGAATCCTCTTGAAAAGGATGCAGAACGCCGAAAGGCGGCAAGGCGAGAGTCGCTGGAAAAGTGGCAGAAACGGTGGGATGACTCGCAGAGGGGTCGCTGGACCCACACTTTGATTCCCCGTATTGAAGAGTGGATCCAGCGACGACACGGCGAGATTAACTACCATCTGACGCAATTCCTGTCAGGACATGGCGGTTACAGGAAGTACCTGCACCAATTCAGGCTGGATGATTCTCCCTTGTGTCCTGAATGTGGTTGCACACCTGAGGACCCGGAGCATGTTATGTTCCACTGTCCACGATTTCTCTCAGAAAGGAGGAGTCTGGAAGACTCCCTGAAAACCACTCTAAGCCCGCAGAACATCGTCGGGGAAATGTTGAAATCGGAGGAAAACTGGTGTGCGGTGAACACCGCCATCAAACGAATACAAGAAGAACTGGCAAGAGCGGAGCGCGCAAGGAGGACGCGAAGAACGGAAGGCGTGGTCGCGTAAAGCACAGTCCACCCCGCGAAGTAATGCTTTGCGGCGGTCCCGCGGGGAAGGAAAAAGGAGAAAGTGGGGGTGGTTTTAGTGGGTGAGAATCCCACACGCTGCTGCAACCTGGCGCGGCAGTGTCTTTCTAAGATTTCCACCTCCATCCATAAAAAAAAAAAAAAAAAAAAAAAAAAAAAAAAAAAAAAAAGACAGACAGATAGACGGACAGACAGACAGACAGATAGACGGACAGACAGACAGACAGATAGACGGACAGACAGACAGACAGATAGACGGACAGACAGACAGACATTGAACCGATTTTAAAAAGGTTTTGTTTTGCAAACAAAACCTTAAAAAAAAGGAACAGGAGCTAGGAAGCAGCGTAGCACAATAGAGCACGTTCACCGAGTTGCATCAGAAATTAATAATGCTCATGAAAGTTGACAGATTGCCTCAAGAGTTTGGCAAATTTTAGCACGTGGGACTTATCAACAAAATTTAACGCTTGCCTCCGTTTGTTTTCATCAATTGTTACCGTCGTATTTAACGAAACGCAGATTTCCGGTTGAATACAAAGATGTTCTCACTGAAAATCATTAAATCGGGGCAGGAACCTCCAAGGGTGATGTGGTCGGTCCCACATTGTATTTTATCTATAATTAACCGGTGAACCCAAATCTTCAAGTCTATATGGGTATATAGAATTCAATTACAGGGTTGTGGCAGATCATCCAACATTAATCTGCTACAGCAGATTTAGTTTCTAATTCTGAAATGTATCTCTGGTGCTTCCTTGTATTTCCGTAATGCTAAACTGTACACCGATTGTAACAAAATAATTGAAGAAATTTACTGTTAATCATGCTAAAGAGCCACCCCAACGTGATGGTAAAGAAATTCCAGATGAAATCCGGAGGCTAAATGGGGTAACCTTCTAGACGTAGGGAAGGTGTCTACGTGAACACTTTATTTGGAGTCTTGGGTTTTCTTTTTATTATATTAAATTCACATTGATGTTGATTGATTCTTTTTAAAATTTGCTTTTTAAATTGTAATAATGAATATGTGTATACAACATGAAGCAAGTTTAAAAAATGTAAATGCTAACACGAGTAACTCAAAGCAATGGCATGGGGACATTTATTAGTTTTACGAATTGAGTTCTATTTGATAAAATTTGTATGGTTGAAATAGAAAACATGTTTGCAGGAAAACAAGATCATACAAAGTTTAAAACCAAATTGAAATCGATTAAATATCTGCCTGTTCAGATAGCTATCTGTTATACTAATTGGAACCTTCTGTCATGAAATTCGGTGAGAATATGTCGTTTGTGAAACGTTTATATGCAGCAGTGACCTAATTTTTAAATTTTAATAATTTGAAACCTAAAATAAACGCACCATGAAATTTAACAGGCCTCGTTCTCAACCTGATTATGTACCGTATATTACTATATATCAGAAAGTTATGAAGATCCACTTATTCAACCTAGAAGTACAAGTGGGTGTGTATGATAATATAAGGTATGATGCTAGAAAGTTTAAAGGAAGTCCTAGTATTATTAACAAACTTTTTATTTCGTCTAGATATATATATGTTACGATTCGAAAATCATATTATCACGTTGAAGAAAAACATGACGCTTTAAAATTTTTGTCTACGTTCAATTTTTCACAGACTTCGGAATTCATTAATTTCCCGAATTCCATAATGCTGATCGGTTTTTTCTTTTAAATGTAGCTTGCGGGCTAGACATGTGGCCCACTTTGTTAACTAGAAGCGAGCGAAAGCTCTGTCGGTCAGAATAAGAAACTTTAAATAAACTTCTAAAACAATTTAGATCTGCGTCTATTTTACTATTTACTAGAAAGTTCATTCTCCGGAAGCAATCATTGTTGGGAAGCCCTGATCTTGGGTTCCTTTTATAACATATATATATATATAACGATATATATCGGTACGATAATAAAGTGATCAACCTAAGATACTAAGGGCCGATATATACAAGGGGTGCTGTATAATTTTCAACACATACAATTATTGCTTTTCTGATCAGCGCAATAGCAAATTCCCTTTTGCCACGGCGCATACTACGCTGAACTTCCTCGGAGATGGCTCGATACGAACGCATCACACTCACTCACCACACTGGTCAACAGAGTTTTAAACTCCTTCCCTTCATCGATCTGCATCCATAATCCCGCAGTCCGCCAGATCTTATGACACCCCTTTGGTACATGGCCGACGATCTACCTAGCACACGAGAAAAGTACATTTTTGATGGTAGTTCAATGCTCATCTATATACTCAGGCGGATTACTCAGTATATCTGCCGTCTGCTCAGCGAGAAGGCTCTCCCACTGTCGAGCGATAGCTGGATCATATAAACGATTGATGTTGAACCAAAAGGGTTGCAGCTACCCACCCCTGCGGGTAGTGACGGGTGCAACACGAAATCGATCATCAGATGATGGCGATCTCTTTCGAGGGCGATGTCAGCGCCTCCCTTGTTAAGTACATCCAGGAGACATCTCCCAAACCTACTACTGATCGCGAAGTGGTCGGTCTGATTACTCGTGCGCTGTCGTGCATCAATTGTATTTGGATATATGATATATGGGCAAAGTGATCTTTTGATATTTGGAGTCGTTCGGAAATTATAGTGTGCCGTATTTATCGGTCCGAATGACGTTCGAATGACTTCGCTAAAAGGACACGAATTGAAGCCAAGGCTTTACATGTGTTTCTTGAAGAAACCTAAGGTTTATGGATTAGGTATAACAGATTAATGGTCAGTTAATGTTTTATGGCTAAAAATCGCATTCTATTTTTTAAATGCGTTTTTATCGAAACTGCATGTTGAAAATCGGCTGCCACCATAGCCCAAAATCTATCCAAAGAAATTCTTTGAAATTTTCACGACTTATTCAGAACATATTTCTACGGTCCGCAAACTAGGATAATTCATTCATTCATTGAAGAAGCCGTGAAAAAACATCAAAATTCCCAAAAAAAAAAACTTTAACCCGGCACCAAAAATTTAGCTTTTAATATTTTTTAATAATCCTAGTTTGCGGACTGTAGTTAAGTCTGTTCTTTAAGATGATCACAGCGCCCTCTAACGTGGCAGCAGAGAAACACTTTTTTTTGGAGATGGGTATATAAATTGCCCTGTATTTGAATAACTAGCTGTGCGATCGGGCTAGAAGAATTGCTATGCACGCTCAAGATGTAAGTAAATCCATGGTGAAAAATTTGTATTTGTATCTTTATCCTGTCCATAAAAAAATTAAAAAAAAAAATAATGAAAAACGACCTTCCACGGGATGACCCCCTTAAATCCAACCTGCAACAATGACGTTACGGTCGAAAAGGCCGTGCATCCTTATTGCATGTCCGCGAAAGGTGTTGTCAGAGCAGACTTTGACATTCAGATCACCAATCATGATCGATGTAATCTTTAGGTCTCAGTAGTTGCTCACAGAAACCAACCTCCTCCATTATATCGGAAGGTTCCGTTGGTGCATAGCACTGTACAATCGTGATGCTCCTTAAATTGGATCGGAATCTTGCAGTTAGAAGTCTATCAGAAAGCGGCAAGTCAAGAGGGAGCGCTTTGCGGTAACCGTCAGAAACAAACCGATACCAGATTCGCGTCTGCTAACAGTCGGCCTTCCAGAGTACGAAAACGCATTACTGCAAGAGTACTCTTCAGAGTCCCACCATCTTACATCGCTTAGGTCGAGAATGGTCAGCTCATATCGTTGGAATCCTCGCTCGAGTTGAAGAAAGCGAGCATTCTAAGGCCCTCCATATTGTTGTCAAAGAACGTGCGCATATTCCCGAAAACGATCATAATCCCTTTTCGAGTATATGTACCGGAAATAGAAAACATCAGGCATTTGGCATAGGAATCATGAAACATCATTTTACCGAATAAAAATAAATGATTTGAAACCCAAGAACCTTTTGTAAAATATTTTAACTAAAATAAATTTATTTTTGAAAATTTAAAAACCGCGGAATAAATCTGTGCACACTCCACTACATTCTGAAATTTTGTAGCTTTAAAACAAGGCGCAATTATTTTTGTTTAAATTGGCATTTCAAAGCATTGATATCAGCTCCCTTGTAATATTTTACGTTAAGCCTTGACTTCAGCGGACCTATGCTTGCCCGGAGATATTCATTGAATTGTTTCACTTCGAAATCCATTATCGGAACTATTTTCCCTTGCGAACGAAAGCAAAAATGTAAACAAACTGTTATCGGCCAATGAATTACAGCGAAGGTTACACCAGAACGCAAGACCTCGAAACTCTTTCACCATCCTCCCCGGTCAACAACCTTTCATACACACCAACGCAGCATGTAAAACACCCCGAACAAGTGGCCGCAAGGTGCATCAACTGACACACTTACCTGGATTAATCAAATTAGCGCTGCAGAACTCAACAAGTGGATTCTCATAGGCATTCGTGTGGGTTTTATTCAGCCAGGCCATCTGGGGTGGGGTCTTATCCACAACGCGGATTTCGGAAGCTAACTCGTTCTTCACCAAGAAGTCGACCAAGTGTCGACCGATAAAGCCACATCCTGTAACGATAACAATAGGACGGGGTTAGAAAATTACTTGAGTCACAAGTGAAGGAGATGCACAACATCGGTCGATATTTTACCTCCAAGGATTAGTACGCGGGGCTTTTCAGACATTGCACCGAACAAAGAGTATGCGAAGTTATGTTTTGTTTCGCTGGTTTAGCACCAAAGATGGAACAATGGAGATTGCGTGTGGAAATCCCCCGACAAAATTCAAATACCGACAGCCTTATTAAAATTCAAGCCGGATCGATGTCAAACTGGTTTCTGACACTTCATCACGAGAATCCTCCTCAAAACCAACGACTTGCAACCTTTCACCACAGATGTCAGCAACATTTCTACGGAGTAAAATTTGATGGGAAGACTGCTTAAAGATAACCGTACTCTTACAGGTAACAACACTCAGCTTCCTTTCGGAAACGGCCGCAACATCATTTACAGCAAATTTTTATTCAGAGACAAAATAAATAAAGTAGGATTCGTTGAGTAAGGATTAACGCTGCAGGATGGGCGAAATAAGTTTTTGTATGTAGATCGAAGTTGACAAAATGCAAGGAATATTCACTCCACCAAGACAAATTATTCGACATTTCACGCAAACCAATTAAACCGGTGAGCAGAGATTGCATAATAATTCTAATTTTATTGGGGATTCTGTACTCCACGCCCTCAAAAAAATTCCGGACCCGGTGAAATCCTTCCTCCTCAATGGAACTGTATATGGTTGTTATTGACTCCAAAATAGGGTACATGGATGCGACAGCCATATCTGCCCGCCACCATTGTCGTTTCTTTGAATTATGTTTCAGCTCCAACCAGCACTTCCCGAAAATCCTGTTCTCCGCCACTGTTCAACACAATGTAGCTCTAAATTGACCTCCTCATTGGCTACACTAGGATGGTCAGTTCTGGGACATAGCAAAGCAGGCAATAGAGTCATCGGCCTTTCTCAATGCCATACCTATCCATTATTGTTTATACTTTCTCATCAAAACATCCGTGACTGACTTGCTCGTACAATGACCTGATTTTTAGTTTAAATTTTGTCGAGAAACAGTACTCTGGTGGCAGAATGAAGACAATGAAAGAACGAAAGCTTTCAAATTTCAATGAACACTTCAAATAACAAAGGTGAGCATGTGCAACCCCTTTACAGCGTTAGCATGAGGTACCAGCCTGACTTTCTCTGCCACCTTTTCCAGATTCAGAGCCATTTGACCAAGATCCATTATTTGGTGAGGACGCAAGCAAGATATCATCAGCGTAGTCGAAGTGTTTAAGGAAAAATCACATCGTCCATTCAACCGCTTCACAATCTCTATACAAAGCAGCGTGAAAGGCACTACCGATAACGAGAAAGTACTTTACCTGCAACAAGTTACTACCCTGTCGGGCTCTGTTTTCGACTTCAAACTTCGCCTCTTCCATGCAGTGTTCCAAGGGTACTTTTTGTACTTTGTTACGGTCACAGAATTCGTAGTTTTCATCGATCCGGTTTTATGTCCCCGAAAACAATCCGATCTTGTGACGTCCTTGTACGACGTCGCACCTGTGTCGGGTAAAAAAGCACTTTTGATGGCGGCATAGTGCTAATCATTATTCCCGGGCGGGTTGTCTAAAATTTATGTTGTTTACACGACAAAAATGTTTGCTCACTGCTGGAAGACTGAAGGATCGATTTTACGGCATGTAAACCACCGCCACCTTTAAATGTCTCTTTTGTTAGACACATTTAGAAGACAACACTCAATCTACTGATGTTCGAGACTCATTATGGCAGATCCTTTATTTGAACATTGTGTCACTAGTGGCGAGACGACGAAAGTTGAAGAGATCTACAAACCTGCCATCGTCGTTGTAATAGTTACTGAGACCATGCCTCCGCATGACTTGCACAAATAATGCCACTGATAGAAAGCATGCTTCTCTTCTATATTGGAAATTTCCTTGGTGTGTAGCACTTCACAATTTTTATCCTCCTTAACCTGAACCAAAATTTTGTATTCAAGATCTCAGTAGAACAGAATCGATTCCTAGGTCAACAGTCCGACAGCGGCTTTCCAGAGTCAAAAAAGAACAACGCCACAAGAAGGGTACGAAACACTTTCCAGCCATATCACTTCACTTAGGCCCAGAATGTCCAGCTATATGACGAAATGGAGAAAGCGAGCATTTTGGGGGCACTCGGGAGCATGCATACATATCGGAAACCAATCAAAAATCGTTTTTAGTAACTATGTTTCGCTAGGATGATAATTTCGAAATCGGCAGGCTGCCCACGGACTTTCAATGGGCGATATTTGTGCCCAGAGTGTTTAAATATTCTTTTAAAAGAATATCAGATTTGATTACGGAAAAAAATTTCCTTCCAACCTAATAATTTGTGGAACAAAATCGATGGGGATGTTGGGTAGGAATCAACACAGCGGTTTGGTTTTATATGTGGAGGAAATGCAGTTTTTTGTGAACATGACAAAAATATTGTTAACATTATTATTAATTATTAATATCGTGCACGTAATAATGAAAGTGGCCATTACCATAATTGTATCTAACATGAACTTCACCTCATTTATTTGCCTAAATACCAACAAATAAACAAGTCAGGAAACCGGAATCTGGACGCTTCAGGTACGAAAGGTTTTGTGTATTTCTTAGTACGTAGCACGTAATATATCCATATATTATGTGAGAGTATCCACTTTCGGGTGATATTGACATTCATAGTCTTCAATTTTCAAAGAAGTAACAAATTTGAGGTATTATAACTTTGTTAGTAATAGTGCGATTTCCACCAAACTGGTAGGATCATGCTCTATATTATAACCTATATCACTGCAAAATTTCATGGTACTAGGATGAACTTAAGGGGGGTGTCTAACCAATTACAAAAAATTGTAGTAATATACTATTATTAACTTTATTTAAACAGATATCGACATGGAAGGTATTTCGGAGCCCAGGCACCATATGGTGGCAGTCTCTTGATTTTTTTTCAGATTTTTCGGTTTTTTAGTTTCCGAGAATGGCCCCCTTGAAGAAGTGATCACTTTCAACCCCCCACGCTCCCCACCCTTACAACGAATATCAAAACTAAGATCGGCCTTGAAAAGTACTAATCGAGACCTTTCATTTGATACCCCACATGACTATATTTGATGAAAAAAAAATTTACACCCCCCTTTTGCATGTATGGGGACCCCCCCTTAAATTCGACGTAAAAGGATGTAATTCACTGTATCCGTGAGCGTTCACAGTTCCCACCTTTCTACCAAATTTGGTGTCAATCGCTATAACCGTCTCCGAGAAAAATGCGTGTGACGGACAGACAGACAGACAGACAGACAGTAAACCGATTTTAATAAGGTTTTGTGTAAACACAAACAAGTCGGGAAACCGGAAGCTGGACGCTTCAGGTACGAAAGGTTTTGTGTATTTCTTAGTACGTAACACGTAATATATCCATATATTATGTGAGAATATCCACTTTTGGATGATATTGACATTCATAGTCTTGAATTTGCGAAGAAGCCATAACTTTGACGTATTATAACTTTGTCAGTAATAGTGCGATTTACACCAAACTTGGTAAGATCATGCTCTATGTTATACTCTATATTGTTGTGAAATTTCGTCGTGTTAGCATGAACTTAAGGGGGGTTTTGCAGTCAATTATTAAAAATTATGGTAATATACTATTATTAACTTTATTTGTACAGATATCACTATGGAAGGTATTTCGGAGCCCAGGCACCATATAGTGGCAGCCTCCTGATTTTTTTCAGATTTTTCGGTTGGGTAGTTTCTGAGAATGGCCCCCTTAAAGGAATGATCACTTTCAACCCCCGGCACTCCCCACCTTTTCAACAAATGTCAAAAGTAAGACCGGCTTCGAAAAGTACTAACCGAGACCTTTCATTTGATACCCCACATGACTATATTTGATGAAAAAAAAATTTACACCCCCCTTTTGCATGTATGGGGACCCCCCCCCTTAAATTCAACGTAAAAGGATGTAATTCACTGTATGCGTGAGCGTTCACAGTTCCCACCTTTCTACCAAATTTAGTGTCAATCGCTACAACCGTCTCCGAGAAAAATGCGTGTGACGGACAGACAGACAGACAGTAAACCGATTTTAATAAGGTTTTGTGTTTACACAAAACCTTAAAAAGGATACTGCAGGATAAAAATAATTAAACGCATGCATCGAAAAAATAAACAAAATTATTATGAAATCCGTTCCTCGACCCAATATTTTCTTTATGGTGTTAACTATTTGTTTAGGAATAATAAATTAAAAGTTTGCGCTGCTACTCTTCGGCTGATCTTACACGGTCAGCATTCATCAGTATGCCATAAGTCAACCCATCAAAAATCGACTGATGAAATGAGTGATAGACTGACATGTTCAGTGTAAACAGGACGACAAAAAACAATTTTTGTTGCATATATTTAAAGATCCGAACCATTCGGGAGTCATGTTCCGATTAGCAACACAATGACAACTACATTGCACTCAACTTATCATCAGTCCAGCCAGACTGACCGATTTTCTTTCAAAATTTTAATTTTCATCAGTCCATCAGTTATTGCCATAAAAATACCATAGACGATCAGTTTGCCATAATTTTTGTCATTCTGACTGATGAAATACTAATTGTCTAAGTTCAGCCTTCCTGATCCTTTGGATGTTTAATTTGCATTTCTGTACCAAATATTCTTTTACTGCATGCTCGAATGGGTCATGCACTATTCGTTTCTAACGAAAGGGAAATGAACGCAAAAGTAAATATTGAATTAACGGTTTTGCTTGTTCCACCTACTAACGGACAAAAATGTTCGAGTATCCTCCGTAAACCAAACCGGGCGCCATCTGCCGCAATTACTTGTGAATTGTTTTGAATCTAACCATTGACATTTCTCGTTCGGCTTTTCGACGACAACAGATTTGTTCCGCCAAAAATTTTTGTTTGCCGACCGCTAACTTAGTATAATTTTTTGATTTTTAAGAAGGAAATGTAAAAATATATGTCCTTTGATTTATAGTCGTGGATCGTTTAGTGTTCTTATTAACGGTATATTTTTATAATGGCTGACGTAAATGACGTGAACATTATAGTGAAATGGAGTGGGAAAGAATTTCCAATTGGAGACATTACGGAACAGGATACAGTTGCCCTTCTGAAGCATGAAATATTCAAGAAAACACAGGTGCGCCCTGAGAGGCAGAAGCTACTTAACTTGAAGTATAAAGGTATATTGGAAAAAATAGAGGGTAAAAGATGCAGAATAATACGGAGATTGTTACAGGGAAGTTTGCCCCGGACGATGTTCGTTTGGGGCTGCTTGAATTGAAGCCAAACTTCAAAATCATGATGGTGGGGTCGACAGAAGCCGATATCGAAGACGCCTGTTGTAAACCGGAAGGCCTAGATGAAGTGGTTGACGACTTCGATGACCCCGAAGAAGTGGCTGTGGAAAATGCTAGTGTCTACCTGGCGAAAGTTCAGAAACGAGTCCGTGATTATACCATAACCGAATTAAACCCTTTGCGCGAAGGCAAAAAGCTTCTCGTCCTCGACATCGACTACACACTGTTTGATCATCGATCTTCCGCTGAAACGGGTGCAGAGCTCATGCGACCGTATCTTCATGAATTCCTGTCTTCCGCCTACGAAGACTACGATATTGTCATGTGGTCAGCGACAGGCATGAAGTGGATCGAGGAGAAAATGAAATTATTAGGGGTGAGCAGCAATCCTGGTTATAAAATTGCTTTCTACTTGGACTCGAGTGCCATGATAAGCATCTACACGAACGACCGAGGTGTAATCGACGTAAAGCCACTCGGAGTAATCTGGGGCAAGTATTCGCAGTTCACACCCCAAAACACAATCATGTTCGACGATATTCGAAGGAATTTCTTAATGAACCCGAAGTCTGGTCTGCGAATAAAGCCCTTCAGGCAGGCGCATCTGAATCGTAGCAAAGATAATGAATTGCTTAAGCTGTCCAAGTATTTAAAAGACATTGCGGAACACTGTGACGACTTCACCAAGCTAAATCATCGAAAGTGGGAAAGTTATAACCCAAAGAAATAGTAAGCATTAGGGTCGAGTCAGGATAACATGTGCATTCAAAACGCTATAGAAATTGTAAATGACTTTTAGGTATTTTGTTGTTTTAAGACTCAAGTAATTAAGGAGGCCTCGAATTATGAGCAGCGATCGATATTAATAGTTTTTCGCAAGGAAATAAAGCATTTGTTTATTACCGAATGTGCATTATCATATATTATGTTGTTTTGGCATTGATTTCCGCTAAATCGTCGTATTGCGCAAAGGTCGTCCAGTTCCTTGCTCCAAACATACAGGGGTGGCGCGCGAATTAGCACACTCTGGTACGTGCGCCTAAAGACGTACAGAACGGAATGAATACATAGAGCAAATATTTATCGATTTTGTTGAAAATTTGCACATTTGTTTATTGAAATTCGAACTTCATTTTGGAAAATAAAATTTCTTCTATTTTAAGGAGTACACGCTTGGAAATATTCTCTATAAAATTAAAGGTAAGAAAAGCTGCATCAAGCTGTCAACGACCCTGAAAGAGAAAAGTATTTAATAAATTTAAAAAAAAGGCAGAAATATATGAAAATGTTTAAGTTATATACTTACTTGATACTTAGTTGGATATCATTTTTGTGAAATTGCTACCGGACATCGTCATTGCAAACAGGCCACAAGTTGTTCCCATACATCCTTCGGGATCTGCTTCCACTCCTGCTTGATGACGGCCCAAAATTGTTGCACAGTGTGTCATTTCAGTGTCACAGCTCGCCCATAAATTCTCTATTGGATTTAAACGTGGGCTTTGTGTAGGCCCGTCCATTATTGATATGGGCGCATCCTGGAACCCTTGCTTTACAATCGCGATTTATGACATGGCGCGTTGACAAAGGGAGGTTTTCCAGGAGTGATAGAAGGTGCTCTGACCGCAAATTCCGGTGGGCTCAACTGTTAAGTATCCCCTTGACCTTGACAATAAGTCCGACTCCATGTTTGCTGAAATACCTCGTATATCACAACACTAGCGCCCCCAAAATTCACCGACTCTAAATTTCCAGCTCCTTGTTGGTTGGCTCCTGACGAACGCTAGCCGTTTTTTTTCGATTATCATGTGGAACTTTCAATCTTTGATATCCTCTAAGGTTGTTCTTCAAAAGTCGTTGTTTGTTGGTTCTGGCAGAAATATTTACATCATAATCTTCTTGCGTTGCGGCTCTTATTTCCGTGGAAAATGATTGTCGAACAATTGGAGAAAATTCTCTTTGATGTTTCTTAACATACAACGTCTTGTATTGGCAAAACTTTTAGTTTCTTGGTAGTATTTAATCGCGGTTTGAACTTTTTGCGCGAACACTTTATGGGCCGAGCAATTTTGTTAATATCTTTTTCACGCTTTCCTTCCTCCGTAGAACTCTTCTTGCTTCTTTTGTATGATTTCTCACTGAAAATTAAGTTATTCTAATTTTCAATAGAGCACTTTCACAATTCATAAACAACAGTGTGTGCTAATTAAAATTCAAAGCAAAATAGAGCCTGTGTCGATATTATTTTTATCTAACAAATGAAAATCAAAAATGAGAAATTCTTGAGTGGTTTCCATTGCTTGAATACGTGACTTTTATATTACATAACAATAAAAATTATTAGAATACGTTACATTTGCAAAAAAATACTACGTATTAAATATTAATGAAGGTGTGCTAATTAATGTGCCAGCGGTGTATTCTTTGCGTCTGCCGTCGCTCCATCGAAGTTTATCTAGATTGATAGTGCCTGATTTGACCATCAATATATCCAATGGTTTCTCTTTGAAGTTAAAGTAGTCGAAATTAGTTTTTTATTGCACTAAATACAATTTATTAGTATTAAAAAACGAAATCAAAGTTAATAATTTAATAAACTAATAAAGAAATACATTTCAAGACCAAATATCATTGTTGCACCAGACAAAGATTTCTTGAAAGCTAGTATTTTGTTCAATGTTTTTTGTCTTCTTTTGACAGATTTATGCATTTTGACATTGAAGTGTATAATTTGGAAATATACTCTGTCGAAAAATTTTGCTATTCCTCTTGCACTCTTTCCTGCCCAGCATAGATAGAGAGCTGGTACCTAAGGTAATCCCAATAATGTGAAACCGGAATTAAATTCTGACTCTGTCCTTGCCACTTCAAGACTTCAAATTCTCAGTTGATCCATTCCATCATGGTCCCATTTGGAACTGCAATTTATCAACAAAAATTAACAAATAATACTAACTACGAATTACAAAGTGTATTTCAATAGGAAGATCGACTCCCTTGGAGCTAGTACATCTTCAAACTATCTAAGAACGGACACCCTGCTAAACTGTAGGTTGCACATTAGGTGGATTTGAAGGATCGCGATGCTTTACCCAGTGTCAGGCTCCCCCATATGATTGAAACTGATTTATTTTGGTCTTATCGGACCCAATTATCTGAACACCAAACAAATTTTGATTCGCTTAGAAGTAAAGTGAATTGTTTTTTAATTTATCGAATTCCAGTCCATGATTTGTACTTTTTCAAAAAAAAACCCTCCGGTTTTAAGAGTTTTTGGAGAAACTTTTTCACAAAAGCTTTCAATCATCCGTCACTAATGGGGGTTTTTACAAGAGCAGTAGCTTCTTTAGTTCCTTTTAGTTTACCGAAAACGAATAGCCCCCTAAAAATACGCTACCTGATGCGTGAGATCTCGAACGTCAACCGGCGTCTTTTTTAACTCCCCTTTTTGGCTTGAACATTTAGGATGGCTTAGTTGGATTTAAAAGATTATCATTTTTGATTTGATATTTTCAATCAATCCACAATAATTTTACATTGCCTCGGCTTGATCGACCTCCCGATTCGATTTTTATTGCGGCATTAAGGGCTTTCTAATGTTGTATAAATTAGCACGTGTTCAAACAGTGACTATACAAATTTATTTTCCCTTAGAATAGTTATAGGGAATAAAAATAATGTTATAAGAACAGATTTTGGCTTAGTGCAAAGTTGAGTCAATGTTCTGCTTTCAGAGGAAGAGGGAGAGAAAGAAAGAGAGGCCTAATTTCAAACCGAATGTACTATTCCCATATTATAGAAAATTTGTCTGCCAAATTAAACACATGCGCTGGATTGAGAGAATATTTACACTTTCGAACAATATTTATCCATTGTTGCATCATACTGTATGTCAGAGTTCTGATAAAAACTAAATTACTACTTCTTGATTTTCTCCTTTTCTACTCGCAGATGAGCTCATACTGTTAATTGATTTTTACGGTGAGGACCAACATATTTAAAATTTGGGGTCGATAAATCTGAATATGTCTACTAATATGTATAAAATGTAAAGAAAAGAAGTCAAACTGTTTTTTTTTTTCTATTATTGAAAACAAATAGGGAAACGACAGTTAGTTGAGAATTCAACACTCTTTTACAAATTTCGTTCGATAAAAGCCTATCTACATTGTATTCCGGTAGGAGTTGAGCAGATAAAAACAAGTAGGAAACCGGAAACTCGTTGCTTCAGGTATAAAAGGTTTCCTGAAGACGAGACAGACTTTGCCTGAGATGGAGCGATAGCGTAGGTCAGAACGCCAGATAGCTTTCAGGGATATCGAATTGGTGGACCTCGGCGCAGTTCTTTATTAAGGCAGGCCTAGACCGGATACCGGTTGTTGCGCCGTTGATGATGATGTATTTTATACATGAAACTACTGCATTACTCGATGATTGCATTTGTACGTATCTATAATAGAATGCTATAGTATATATGAATTTGATATGTCGAGCTCTTCACTTTAATGCGATACATACATGTGATACACATGTTGCCTTGGAGTAAAGTACTAGTAGTTTGTCTATTCAATCAATAGTAAAATAAAATGCTAAAAGAAATACAGATAAAATAATGAGATAAATAAGTATCGTAATAAGAGTGAATAATGAGTAAGAAATGAGTAGTAAGTAAAAAAACTAAAATAATAGATGAAAAAACAACAGCAATAAATTACCTTCACATGCTATGACCGAGACAGATTTCTACAAATACTTAAGAATGGTACTGAATTCTCATTCTCGGAGAAGAATAAAATAAATGCATTGAATGTATTCCTTATCCCTTCACTGGCTTATGCATTTGGAATATTGCCTTGGACGAAAACCGATCTGGAAAACGTCCAGTGGCGTATACGGACTACTATGTCCAAATTACGAATGCATCATCCAAACTCTGTCTGGTTGACGTAGTGCCACAACATCATTGTCAAGTCGACTCGCTACGTGCTTATTTTTACAATAAAGAACAGGCGAGTCCCTTGATTGCGGATGTTTGTAAGGCAGACAGGCAGGTTGACTCCATTTGACTTGAAGGATCGATCTTCCAATCCTCTGAGTGAAGACCAAGAGTGGATCGATGAATGAAAGTCGAGGACAATGCACATATGCCGTCACACATTTATTTCTTTAACTTATAAATAGACATGAAGTTGCGATTTTTTATCAGGAATTCTAAGTAAAAATTAAAAATTAACGAGAACGTGTGTTAGTATTACATTTTATACATCATTGTAGTCTGTCGAGCACCATCCCTTGCTGCGCTCCGTATAACCATCCCTTCCGCCTAGCCTTCGAAAAGACGTGAAGATACTATTACTCAGAAATGAAGGGTGTTCAATGCTGCGCTCCGTATAACCATCCCTTCCGCCTGGCCTTCGAAAAGACGTGAAGATACTATTACTCAGAAATGAAGGGTGTTCAATGAACGAACATCTACAAAAATCAAATCAAAAAAAAATCGACGTCACTTCTTCAAGAAAAACTGGGTACTCTTTGCAATTTTAATTAAATATACGCGTTGCTAATATGTAGTGAAAAACCTATCCTCTAAAAGCTCTTATATTGTTAGTAGTGATGCGTTCGGCAGTATGTAGTCTCTGTAGCGACATTTGGAAAAGAAGTTACTCACGACCTTGAGGAACTTGAGTAACATGCCCCGTAGAAAGAAAAGCATCGACTCGCGAAGACGGCGGAGCAATGGTTTACGGAAAAGTGTCAATCCAAAAATCCTACACACAATACCTGTAAAAATAGTCGTATCCACTCGAAAAACGACGAGAACCAGCCTGTCTGCCTGCTTGAAGAGCAAACAAGTCGGGAAACCGGAAGCTGGACGCTTCAGGTACGAAAGGTTTTGTGTATTTCTTAGTACGTAGCACGTAATATATGCATATGTCCACTTTCGGGTGATATTGACATTGATAGTCTTCAATTTTCAAAGAAGCAACAACTTCGACATATTATAAATTTGTTAGTAATAGTGCGATTTCCATCAAACTTGGTATGATCATGCTCTACACTATAGCCTACATCACTGCTGAATTTCCTGCCGCTAGGATGAATTTAAGGGGGGTTTCCAGCCAACTACAAAAAATTATAGTAATATACTATTATTAACTTTCTTTGAACAGATATCGGTATGAAAGGTATTTCGGAGCCAAGGCACCATATAGTGGCAGCCTCCTGATTTTTTTCAGATTTTTCGGTTTGGTAGTTTCTGAGAATGGCCCCCTTAAAGAAATGATCACTTTCAACCCCCCGCACTCCCCAAGTTTCCAAGAAATGTCAAAACTAAGACCGGCTTCGAAAAGTACTAATCGAGACCTTTAATTTGATACCCACATGACTATATTTGATGAAAAAAAATTTTACACCCTCCTTTTGCATGTATGGGGACCCCCCCTTAAATTCAACGTAAAAGGATGTAACTCACTGTATGTGTGAGCGTTCACAGTTCCCATCTTTCTACCAAATTTGATGTCAATTGCTATAACCTTCTCCGAGAAAAATGCGTGTGACGGACAGACAGACAGACAGACAGACAGACAGACAGACAGACAGACAGACAGACAGACAGACAGACAGACAGACAGACGGTAAACCGATTTTAATAAGGTTTTGTGTTTACACAAAACCTTAAAAACGATCCCACCATGTCCAGTTAATCAGCAGTCCATCCAATCCGCATGTCCCGGCTCCATTAATCCTGATTCCCCTGGGCATGGCCTTGAACTTCATAATCCACGTTGGCTCGGTGACAACAATAATTGCGTCCTATTACATTGTATTATGCGGTATGCAAATTCCTCCCAACAACGATCCATCGCTTTCATCCAATAATCTGTAATATGGGCAAGTTTAGGAAGGTTAACGAGCCCGATCAATTTTCGCTTGCAACATTTTAAAATTATTGAAAAATAAAATTTGGTGCTGATCAAATGAATGGGTTCCTGAATTTAGGGGAAAGCGACAAATTGTTACTTTAAAAAAAAGGAGGATTAATTATTTTAAAAATTAAATCTTCTTTTTCTTCAGCTTTGGCCCGTTCACATACTTTAAGCAATTCAATAAGTTGCTCGTTTATAGAAGCATGAAAAATGAGATGACTTGGGAAATCTTTAAAAAATGGGTTTTCGGTAATTTGTTACGAAAATGAATTTCATACCTATTAAATTATAAAGTATAATATTTCAGGTGGAAATGTTTTTGCGTTAACGACGCTCACCTGAAGAAGAAGTTCTTGATAATACACTCCATCGCATCCACTACAAGATGAGCTTGTAACGCTGATAGTCAAATTCCTGTGATGTGTATGTTGCCGAATGTGACGTCTATTATTGAACTAATGGACTAAAACGCTTTACAAAATTATTATTAAGTTGTGTGCTTAAGTGCTCCAGGCTTGAAATACAATCCCTTCTGACAATTAGGTGAGAATGAATACTGAAGCCATCCACAACAAAGATCTCCGTACCAGCTATAAGGGGGAAATGGATGCTGCAATAACAGCAGCTAGTAGATATCCTGGAAATAAAGCATTCATAAATGATAAATGGAAGAATGCTGCATACTGGACAATACTGCATTCTCAAAAAAGGCAGGCACGCGCAGGGGTCTACCACGTCAAGTGGAGAAGCGACTCTACAGACAGAAAAAGGAAGCCTGAGAGAACCAGAAAGCGTGTGAACTAAAGAAGTACAGGGAGGAACCACACCAGGCGGGCAAGTTTTACCAACAAATCAGCAGGATGAAGCTTTATACACTTCGGCGCTCACTCTGCCGAGACGAAGAGGGAAATCTGATTTCGGACAGAATGGGAATATTGGAGGAATGGGTTGAGTATTTTGATGAGCTGCTCAATAACCAAAATATTGGCAAGTTGAAGGACCAAGCATGAATGAAACAGTCCGTATAATTCATCGGCTTAAAAACCATAAGTCGCCAAGAGTCAATAGAATTACAGCCGAATTGGTTAAATATGGAGTTGCTCAAGGAGGGGAATATGACGCAGTGCAGCAATTATGGAGGTACACGCTACTGAGTAGCATATCTTCCGCTATTTTGCTAGGTCGGATAGCCCTATACGTCCAGAACATCATTAGCCCATACCAAAAAATGTACACGGCCATGAAAGATTTCAGTTGCCCAATGAAATTGATAAGATTGTCTAGGCTGATACTGACCAATGTGCGAGATCAGACAAAAGCAGCAGGAACACTTTCGAGACTATTCAGCATCAACAACGGGCTAAGATAAGGGGACGTCCTATCACGTCTCATCTTTAACCTAGCCCTGGAAAAAATGATCCATGATGCAGATGTCGATGTAAGGAGCATCATTCTCTTTAAGTCCACCCAACTACTGGCATATGCTGACGATATCGACATTATGGGAAGAACAACCCGAGATGTACAGTCTATGTTCATCCAGATTGGGCAGGCAGTACTAGATATTGCTGCATTAATGCAGGCAAGATAAAGTACATGGAGACAATGTCAGCGCCAAAAACCAAAGAACGGACAACATCGAATCGCATTGGTTAAAGGAGAACAATAAAGATAGGAGACTGCAACTTTGAGACCGTTAAAAATTTCTCCTATCTAGGGTCGAAAATCACAACCGATAGCAACTATGATGATGAAATCCGCATACGGTTGTTGGCTGCTAACAGAGCCAATTCACAGCTTACAAAAATTGTTTCGCTCGGAAAGTCTCATCATAAGGTCAAAGGTCTTACTGTACTAGACTATCTTGCCAGTCCTTATTCCTCGGAGACCTGGGTTCTTAGCAAGAAAAATTGCGAACTCTTAGCTGCATTCGAGAGAAAAATCCACCGAAGAATATTTGGCACCCTACATGAGGATGAACGATTCCACAGCTTAGATAAAGACGAAACCTATAAGCGATACCATGACAGCCTGGTTGTAGATCAAATCCGGCTCAATGGGTTACGGTGGGCGGGACACTTAATCCGTATGGATGAGGATGATCCAGCCCGGAAATTCTATAATGGTAATATCTATGGTAGAAAAAGAAGACGAGACAGATTCTGCCTGAGATGGAGCGATAGCGTAGGCCAGGACGTCAGAT
This sequence comes from Hermetia illucens, assembly GCF_905115235.1. Classification (NCBI taxonomy): domain Eukaryota; kingdom Metazoa; phylum Arthropoda; class Insecta; order Diptera; family Stratiomyidae; genus Hermetia; species Hermetia illucens. The sequence goes on along the minus strand of NC_051853.1, from coordinate 94,449,417 downwards.
AGCTTTCAGGGATATCGGCTTAAAACCGGGATATCTGCAGTTCCTTATTAAGGCAGGGATAGACCGGATACTGGTTGTTGCGCCCATATCCATCATTCAACTAATGGGGCAGGACGGTTTGCGACTCACAGAACTTTATTATGTAAATAGTTTGATGGAGATTAAAATTTGGATCAGGTAATGATCGCTATGTGTAGGGACATGGTTTTAAAAAATAGTAATGAAGATATCGAGGATACTGTCTTGAAGCGAATTAAAAAAGACTATGGAAAGGTGAGTGCCTGGATGACTCAACATGCATTGTTGTGCTAACGATTATTATTATTATGGAAAGGTGGGAAATGCTCCAGAGTTGCATATTAACCAATACACTAATGTATTCATCACTAATCGCTTTGACACATGCTCTTTTAGAATGAATATTCTCAAGAAATTTTAGAATAAAGCAAGGATATCATGGTCGCAGATAAAAATTTTTGATATTGAGGAAGTATCAACAGGAGAATGTGACATTGATTTCCAATTAAATGATTGGTTGCTCTGAAGGCAACTATGCCAATGCGAAAAGACAGTCTGAAAAAATTTATCTGCCAAGACGTACCAAACACCTATCTATTTTGAAGAAATAGAATATGGAATGCCTTTTACTAAACTTATTTTGTGCATGTTAACGAGAATCTATATGCATCTCAAACGGAAAATATTCGTCACAAACCGAATATTGAAATTTGCTCGTCTTTTGTATTCACCACGGCTGTCAGCCGGTTTAAGATTCGACACTTGTGCAGGGTTGAGTAAAAGAATTTTGATAGGACGGTTGGACGAGGCGACAGCGAACGGCGAGTATAAACAAAATGATGCACTTTGTTTGTGTGCGTTAGTTCGGGCGAAAACATTTTTGACAGAGTCGCGATGGAAAACTTTTCAATAAAAATTGATGAAAATGTCCGGCTCAGATTATATAAAATCTGTCGTTTGTGCGGCGATGATAACCCGAATAATACAGACATCCTTGCTAATAGCAAGAAAAGCACAAATGTTGACCCTGACTTTCATAAAAAGATCTTTGACTGTGTCGGAATTCAGGTTGTTTAGGTTTTTTGTGATTTCCTTTTGATTTTTGTCCGAATTGGATTCTGCTCCAATTCTGGATTAATGTGGCGATTGTAAATGCGTTGAATTCTAGCGGGAGACGTGGATTTGTGCTAAATGAAAGGATCCATGCATGGTCGCTCGCCCAACCACGTAGGCGATCAATAATTCTGCCTTCTTGACACAAGTTTTTCTCTTCTCGGTTGCAGGTCACAAAGGGCGACAAAATGCCGCAAACGGCCTGCAATGCCTGTCGCGAGAAAATCAATGACTTCTTCGAGTTTCGCGAGATGTGCCTGGCCACCGATATACAAACTAGACGCCTCCTCGGATTGACAGAAACCATCGTTCCAAAGGTAATTATTCTCTTGTGCCCTTAAGTCCTGAGTCAATAATTAGTTCCTAGAAGCGGTGCTTGGACGAATAAACTTGAGCTTTTCAGAAGCCCTGGAGTAGAAATATCTTTACAACAGATTTTAGGCAATTGAATGCTAATACGTGTGTGACATGGGAACCGAATTAAAGGCTGAGATATTCTTGAAGGCTGACTGATGCCTGTCATAGCCATCTGTTTCTCTGTATGTGGACAGTTTCTTCAACACGAACTAGATTGTGTGGTCTCCTGAGAAAAGTAGCATCAAAGTAAAGTCAATAACAAACGTTAAAACACTGGTTCCAATTGGGAACAGCTTTTATTAGTTTTAACGCAACAATATTATCTTCTTGATTACCTGACCCTAGATCGAGATCGGGCTGATACTCGGAAAATATTATAGTTTGGTTATAAAATCATTCCCTGATGAGTTTCCTATTTGCCATCATTCAATCAATTATTGAACAACACAATTTCACTTCCACTTGAGGAAACCAAGTGCTTATAAATAATTTATGCTCGCTTTCTTGTTCGCTGTGAGATTGAAGCCCGTCTAGCATCCAAGTGTGCTCTGATAGTACTATTTTATCGGCCGCGATTAGAGGCTTATACTCCTAAAATTTTGAGAATCAAGCACTGAAATTATCAAGGGTGCCAGGACGTTGGGTCGCCTTTTGAATAAAGTGATTTAGTTATTGTTGATTTTTTCTGGCCAAACTGTTTCTTCCCCTTTAGAATCAGCGGCGTTTGGTTGGTGTATTTATATTGACTTCTCCTAACTTTATTTCTTTAGCTCGATCCTGTACCAGACGCTCTCGAAGATGACAAAACAGAAGTTGAAAAGACTATCAAAAAGAAAACTCCAACTGCCACAAAAGCCGTTAACTCTGCAAAAACTCTAAATTCGACAAAATCTGTAAAATCGTCCAAAGTAGTTAAGGTTGAAAAGAAAGCGCCGCCCGACATAAAAAAGCCCGTGAAGGTAGAACGCGAAAAACCAATGTCTAAAGTTAAGAAAAAAGTACAAATCGTTCCGGAACCGCCAGTAGAAGTTAAGAAGAAATTAAAAGTCGAACCTGAAAAGTAAGTTTTCTTTTAATAAACTGACTTGTGCCAAACGTTATTATACAATTGCGAGTTTTAGAAATTTGAAATCTAAGAAAAGAAAGGCATCCGGGGATCTTCTCACGGAAAAGACACCTAATAAGCGAGAACGGCTAAGAGAAACTATAATTCGGTAAGTTTTGTCACACTCCAAACTACAATAATTTAGATTTGACTATGGCGATGGCTTGCTCTGCAACTACCTTGAGGAAAAAACCATGTTAAAAACCTTCTCCGTTAATTTCAGGAAGTTCAAAAACCCAAATATTGCCTTGGATGAGGCCGCCACAAATGTAACTTGCACGATCTGTAATAAACCTTATCTCAATGCTGGGGAGCTTCACCGACATTTAGACACTGATCACTTGCCGAGAGTAGTGTCTTATCATTGTGTTCGATGTAATGAAAGTATTGAAAAGAAGCAGGACGTGAAGGACCACAACTTGTGGCATAAACTGTCGAAGACACCGTTCGAATGCGGACGGTGTGGAAAGGCAATTATGAGCCTTTCTGTTTACACAAAGTAGGTAGCGTTGCTATAAATGAAAAAGTGTGTTTTGTGTTTTCCAGCTTGTTACTACGTACTAATAAGATGTTGATAATTTTATCCTTAAAGTGTTCTCTCCTTATATTTTTCAGACATATTCTCAACTGTTCAGTATTTGTGCAAGATTTTGAATATAAAACGAAGAAGTGTGCTACGTGTAATGAGGAGTTCGAAACACAAAATCTGTACAATTGGCACAAGTGTGTAATTAGTCAATTAAAATGTGAAGTTTGTCAAATGAAGTTTACAAAGAGAGCTACCATGCTGAGGCATGTGGTTCGCTGTTCAGCAATCGGTTTGAGCACTTCTTTGCCTGTGGTCGATTCGGCGCTAGAGCCTGAACCAGACCCCTTACCCGAGCCGGAGCCCGAGCAAGGAGTGGAAGATCATTTTGCGGACGCTGCGTCAAACGATGAAGACGGAAGCGATACGGAAATGAATCTCAAGCCGAATTTGGAAATCGACATTGAAGTTCCAGCTAAAGAACGAAGTGTTGGAGCCAAGCGTCCAACTCCGTTTGTGGTTATTCCACACGGCGTGACAAACACTGAAAATTCAAGGCAAGATTTGAATAGCGGTAGTAACAGCTCAGCCAGTACACCCGTAAGTTCTAATTCGGCTTCATCACAAGGCGGTGATGACGATTCTATAAGTGTATCAAGCTCAGTTGCATCTAGCACACCAACGCCTATGGTCCGCATTAAACTAGAACCTAGAGTTAATCGATCCGAATCCTCAAAAGACTCTAATGGCAATACAACAAACTCCGAAGTTTTACCACGCCCCGGAAGTATTCCGTCAAATATTTCAGTTCGAATCAAGGCCGAGATAATTGATTCAGAGTATAGAGGTCTATTTAATCCAGAAATAAGCAGCAATATTAAAAAAGAACGTGAACCTGAAGCAGTAGAGCAGTCAAGTCAACCAGAGGCCTCAGAACCTGCTGAAGTTATGTCAGATCCTCTGGGAGTTCCTGATACAGAGGAAGTGTCTTCTCCAAAACCGGCATCAAAACCAGCTGCGAAGCCAGCTCTGAAACTCGTAATAAAAAAGCAACATGGAACTTTGAATTCTTCATTCGTAGACGGAACGGATATATCACGTGACGTAGGAGAACCAGAGGCAAAGAAGAGAAAGAAGAAGAAATCCAAGATTTTCAAAATACCTAAAGCATTGGCTTTGCGAATAAAACAAGAAAGATGTAACGAGGCGAGTGAGTCGAATGACGCAGAGAAAGATGCAACTGCGGTAGTCGAAACAACGGATTCGTTGCCAGTTATAAGCGAAGTTTGCTCGAAGTCTCCTGAAACCAAGAAGCGAAAGAATGAGAAAGTTAATATTAATTCTTTGGGACCCGCGATTTCCATCAAGCAAGAAAGATTAGATAGCGATGACGAATCAATGAGCGCAAGTGCAGTGCCTGCCGTGAACGAAGTGGTTCATAAGCCTGGTGATGTCAATACGGTGAATATAAATCACGTTAACATAATAAAACAAGAGCGAATGGATGATGAAGAGTACGGATTAAATTGTCCAACCAAAAACTCACGACAAGTGGATGAGTCCAGAAAATCTAGTTCGAAAGTTGCCACCCCAATTGGCTCTAATCCTCGTAAAGCAAACAATCGGAAAGGTAAAGTTCGGCGTGTGAATCCTTTGAATTCTTCAATCTTAATCAAGCAAGAGAGGATAGAAAATTATGAATGCGAATCGGACATGAGCAGGACATCGGAAGACCCATTGCTATTAACCAATGAAGCCGATCAGCTACACTCAAAATCTCAGCATGTAGACGTCTCCTCAGAAATGCGCGGCAAAGTCGCACAAGTGAATACTTTGAACTCAACGATTACAATTAAACAGGAAAGGCTAGATCCTGGCGAATGCGATTCAAATGTAGAAATATCTAGTACGATAACTGAGTCGCCAGGAGTTGGAAATCTTCCAGTTATAAGTGAAGTTTGCTCGAAATCTGCAGAGTCGGCCGGCCCGAGTAATGTGAATGAGATTCCTCCGAATCCAATAATTTCTATAAAAGTAGAACGTGAGATTAGCCAAGAAGCAGCCCCAAGTGCAATGTTTCCAATAATAAGTAGTGTCTGCTCAAATTCTAACATAGAAATGAGAGCGGATGGAAATAGGACCGATGTTAACCCACTAAATCCAACTATCTTCATCAAACAAGAGCCGTTGGAAAATAATGAATGTGAAACGGAGGAAGCAACACTTAGCATAGAACCTGAAACGACGAGTAATGTGACACTTCCAGTTATAAGTCAAGTGTGTTCAAAATCTTCGGAATCAAGTGTACAAAGTATGAATCGTGACATGGAGCATGCAAACTCTTTAGATCCGGCAATTACAATTAAACAAGAACGGGTCGATGTTAATGAACAAGATGACGTAACGAGTGAGGAATTAGCGTCAGGATCGAACACCCCGCTTCCCGTCATAAGTCAAGTGTGCTCACAGTCCACGTATACAAACGAGGAAAGGAATGCAGATGTCAACGAAATGGACGTAAACCGTACAGTTTCTATCAAACAAGAATGTTTCGACAATGATGAATACGAACTGGAGGCCAATCCAAGTGAAGTGAACATAAGGTCAGAAGCGTGTGAAGTTGTTCCAGTCATAAGTGAAGTTTTCTCTAGAGAAGTAAATAAACCCACAACTTCACCTATTTTATCTGTAAGAGTCAAAACAGAAAGGCTTTATGAGGATGAAGAGAAGGAAGATAGCAATGGAGAAGTTCAAGAGGCAAATATGGAAAGTAGTATTCGCATCAAAGAAGAACCTGATTGCAATGCACGTGTTCTAGAACAAAATGCTATCTTACCTGAAGTAGGTTGTGATACACCTAATACTGAAGGTCACAGTATCGATAGATCCAGAAATGAGAACTTGGCGACATCCACTGATACGGTGAATAATGTATTTGCGCTAAAGATATCTTTGGTTTCAAGTGGAAAAGACGCTCTGGCAGAAATAAATTGCGGCGAAAGAACTACAACCAAGAAAGACATTCCACCTGTCGGCAAGGGCGAACCAAGAAAATTCCCTATACTTCGTATTAGATCAGAATTCAACGCATTCAACTTCAGTGATGATAACAACAAGGATCCCCCAGCTGCACCTTGTTCTGGAATCGCTAATGAAATTCCACCACTCAGTGTTCAAATCAAAAGAGAACCGGACATGGAAGTGTCCACTGGAGTAGGAGCAGATAGTGATATTCCTATAAAAGAAGAACCTCTAGACTATGACTTCTCAATTAAAAGTGAACCGTATTTTGAAGGAGAAGAGTTCGGAGGTGGCACTTCGGATGCTGATATATTATTTCATAACAGTTTGGGTGATATGCAAAGTGAACCTGTCAACAATTTCGTTATCAGTAATGTTGAGTCTATAACGAGAGTAGGAAACCCAGCAAATGATTTGAATTCGAAAGAGGATGAGACGGAAAACCTAGCAAATGATTCGAATCCGAAAGAGGATGAGACAGAATTGTTGGTTCCAATGGAACAGAGAAATTTCGATGATCGAGATTCACCACCTTGCCAGGAGCTTGACGAAGAGCAAAGCCCGGACCCCAATGATGACGAACAAAATAATAGTGCGGAGGACGAAGCACAACAATACGTTGTATGTAAAGAAGAACCACGGTATGAATCAGAAAATGAAGCAGATTATATATCGGACTCACAATCTGTTGCAAATGAAGATGATCTAATGAATGAGAGCATTGAAGAAAATTTAGATGAAATTGCCTCTCGTGGTGATGCATTAAGAGAAAGTACTTGTGAAATGGCAAGTTCTACGAAAAATATAGCCGGATTTTGTGAAAATGTTGGAGGAATCGATCTACGATCTGGTGTTGAATGCACCACAATCTCGTTGGACCGTACTCATCTTGAAAGTGAATGTGTGGACAAAACTTTTTCTTTAGGTTGTGAACAGGAGACGATTGCCACTGTACGCACGCAGGTGGATAGTTTGACTGATGAACAAGTGGAAAACAGTGAACAAGAAGGATCTCACACGGTCTCCCCGATTAATTCACTCTGCATCAAGGCAGTTTTCAATGAAATTAAATCGAAATCAGATGACGAACTGCAAAAATCTAACGATGCGAAAAACGCCAGCTTGTCTCTAGAGATGAATCCTTCATCGAACGAGGAATATCCTGTCGAAAACGTAATTACCGAGAAGAAAGTCGGGATTGATGAAACAAATGCAAGAAAATCCGGTGAAATGGAACTGGAACAGCGAAATGCAACTTTAGATAAAATCGAACCTGCACCAACTCCCTCTAAAGATGAATATAGCTTCTGCACTGCAGCCGAAACAACTGTGTCTCTTCGCCTTCAAGATACCAATGACTGCCAAAGCGGTTCATGTAACCCTCCAACAAATTTAGCATCCGACGAAGCAATAGACCTGACTTTAGCTAATATTGAAGCCAGGCAAAATCAAATCACATCGAGATCTACTGAAAATATGTCCGGAGATGATATTGACGCCAGACGAAATCAAGTCACATCGGGGTCAACTGAAAATATGTCCGCAGATGATATTGAAGCCAGACAAAATCAAATCACTTCAAGATCAACTGAAAATATGGATCATGATCGTTTGAACGATTTCCATGATCAAGCCAACTTTGATGAAAACATTGAGGAGGGTAACAGTAACTGCAATCAAAAGCTAAAAGATCTCATTAAGGATAATGATAATTTGTTGGGCTTCTTCGAAAATGAGTTGTCAAGAAACTGTGATTTCCCAACGGAAGAGGCTTCGCCGATGAAAAGCAGCGAAATAGGGAAGACAACGGATTCAACTAGCTCTAGGACAGACTCGTCTTGTAAGAAGCCTATGCCATCTGAATCTGAGGACGCAAAAATCCAAAATGAAAGTACGCATGAGACTGATGCACTGCCATTAGAAAATTATTGTACATCAGATGTACACAATGTTTCAAATGAAATCGCAGTTGTTAACGATATGAAACAACAACCGCACTACCAAAATTATGTTTCTGAAGCAATTGGTAAATTTGAAGATACGAAAGCACCTACCACAGATAATAGTACTGGTTCTGATTGTACGTCTGGTCCTGATTGCACGCCTCAACAGTCCACCGCATCTTCTAACATGTATGAGACTGCAAATCTTTCGATGGTTCCCCCTTGCCTGCAAACTGCATCACCTGGCAATTTAACTACCAACGATACCGCAAATAATGTTATTGGTTCTGCTGTGCCACTTAGCGCTGCTCCGGCGATAATATCTTTACCTAAAGCTATTGTTAGTCCGACTGTAAGTTGCTCAGCACATTCTTACACCGCATCACTGAGCAATCTTCCCAACAGTCCTTTCTTTGATCCCTCAACCTCGACTATGCCAGCATTTAAACTGTATAATATAAAACCTTCAATGGCCCCCATTGTTGGATGTTCTGCTGATCCGAGTGTAATGCCCTCTATTAGCTCCCTAAATTCAAACAATGTCACTCCGCCAAACTATTCGAATGTGATAGCCTCTGTTAGTTCCCCGAATCCAAACGTTGCTATGCCAATCGAGCCACTAGCATCTGTACCATCGAATGAACGACCTGGTGTGAGCTTGAGTAATCCACCAGGGACCCACTTGAGTATGCTGCACATCAATGAAATCGCAGAAAATAACAACAACGCTAACATCGAGCGTGAACTACAAAACGACTTGGACAGTATATCGTCGAATTCGAATTTAGAAGTCGATGATGGGACCGTTGCTAGCTTAAGTGAAATGTCTGAGAGTGGTGCCTCAACAAGCGTTAATGATAAAAATAACACAGCTCCCGATCATTGAATTGAGACTGAAAATGTGGAACGTTTAATGCAGCTTAGAGCAGTTAATAAACCGAGATAAGTGAAGACAGAATTTCAGTTACACAACTGGATGTGTATTTCATTTGATGTTTTTTCGTCTGTATTTTTTGGCAATACGATCGCATGCGATTTGAACGTTTAAGCCATGAAATTTTCATTTTTCACGTATTCAGAACTCAGCTTGAAAGATTCCGTTTTAGGAATTTGCAAGGAATCTGTCGCCTAAGTGAAATGTGGTCAAGATTTAGGTTAATTAAACTCTCAGCATTTGTATTCATAAAATTTTATTATTTTCCAAAACAATCAAAGTGTAAACTAGTTTTAGAGGCTTTCGGAAAAGACTCTGAACCGAAATACAAATGAAATGAGAGAGGGTTGAGCCCATATACTTTTAGTAAAAGGTGTCTAATCTTTTTAGAACTGATTTTATTTTAAGTTATTTTTTTTACTAATTTTATTTAGTTTTAAAGAGTTTAATCTTGAGGATTCCTGCGAGGAGTCCTAGTACATGCAATGGAAATTAGCTTTTATTTGGAAAAATATTTACATGTTTTATACAAACGAACACATACATAACGTAAGATCTTTCTTCAATAGAATAATATCAAGTTAAGGCATCAAAAGTATATAGCGTTATTCAAGCATGTCTTTAATTTAAGCTAAAGTAAGAGAACTAACGTATGAAGCAGAAGATGAATCTTTGTAGAGTTAACAGAAGCACTTAACAGTATATCGTACGTGTAGGTCATTGATTTCATAGATTGTCACATGCATATATGTAAATACGATGATGAATATGTGTCTGTCTAAGGAATTTGTTAATGTGATTGTGACACTTAAAAGAAAAAGAAAACTTATTTGTAAACAATACATAAAAATAAAATAAGAAATAATTCAATATAAGATTTGTTTCTAAATTTTCTTTGTCGCAATTTGTGATCAAACAAATGCATTTTTGGCGCATGCTCGAGTCGATTTGAGATTGGAGCATGTTTTCATTGAATCATTTTTGTTCATCACATAATAAGTTCATGGTATTTTTAAATGTCCTAGACGAGAACTAAATAATTCGTTGTGGATTTTTATAATAGATATTTTTACTTTAATAAAAAACAAGCTTTTGAAATTTCGTTCTATTAATTAGAGACATTTATAAATTTAGTATCAACCAATCTGTGATTATTTAGACGACGTATTTGAGAATAACAGGGAACTGAAAAAATTATTGAAGTTAAATGTATTTCATCACTAGCCGTAGTTGCATATTGAATAGTGCGGAAATGTATTTAACGTGGTATAATATAAACCTGCTTCGGTGAAGTTTCGCATGAAACCATGGTTTATCTGCTTTTCTGCTGCATCTTCAATGGTTGTTTCCATAAGAGCTTTCCAGAGCTATCCTGCTAAGTAAAGTACTCAAAAGTATTGAATCAACAAGCTTACACAGAAGGAGCAAATCTGCCATTACGCTTTCGCGGGGCAGAGACGAGGTAGCTCACACCCGTGTCCCTTGCGGATCATGCACTGATGGGTTTATGACGCTTAGATGGTTTTCTTGTGTGTATTTCCCCATCCCTTGTGGCAAGCTATAAAGAGATTTGCTCGCAATCACGTGGCCGCAACCCAATGCACTGCACCACATACACGGCACTAATCTCAGAGCAAAAGCGCGAAAGCATCGCACGCATCGAAGAACATACAATGCATTTCTTTCACTAAAAAATTCAAGCAATGTGCCGGGAGACAAATCTCTTGTGTGTGGTCTTCTTACGTACGTATATACACGAAATAAAAATTTTTGTAGGACGAAAAAGCTTTTATTGTACATAGATCTTGTTTTTTGACCCTTTTCGCTTTGATAATTTCAACGATTTTGCACGCTTTAGTTACGGACAATTCAAATCTTATTTTCAGTTCGTAGGCATGGTTTAATTAGTTAAACCGTATTGTTTTGTAAAACCCAAGACTTCTAGAGCTTTTTTTACACGAAACCCCGAAACGCTCGTATAAATTGCACCCATACGACTGGATTGCGTAGCGTATTCATAAAAACTCGTTGTATATTTCTTTTTGCAATTATAGAGCAATTAATTATATTCGAGGCGTACGGTAGGTAGGTATCAGTGGCCACTCCGAGGAACCCAATTGGCGTTCTGGTGCTCCTATTTGATGCCACAAACTCCTATGACTATAACTGCTGTGAAAGAGCAGGAGGAGCAGAGTCCAACCGGCTCAGATTTCTTCTGATAGAACATTCCCTACCCTACAACTAGAGATTTCTTTGAGGCTCTAATTAGGGAGTACCTGAAGGTATGGCAAGGAGGAGTGCCCCTTGCAAATCCTGTACGCATTAGCATGTGTCTGACATAAAAGCTCTCGCCACGACACAACCCTTTCTTGTTGTTTCTAAAGCATGACTGGTATTATACCATGTGGGCAAGGTTTACCGCTAGCAGAATTACCATCCGCCAGTTCCATCCTTCAACGGCTCCCGACTACGTTGCTGAAGGGTTTTGCTGTGCATGCTTTGTTGGCCTATTGCTGTTTTACTGTATGTGGGGGTTGCTTAGCGTCCGAGCTATTATACTGCAAAATTCTCCATACAATATTGGTTTGTCTATCACGAAAGGGACTAGTGTATACATACAAGCAGAAGTAGAGCAGAGCATCACTGTTTACCGTTCCTTGGACGTTTTCAACCCATTGTCTTGTTTTGCCTCTTGATGCTAAGAGTTGATAAAATAGAACAACGCCAATCGTAACTAGCATTGAGGTTAAAATTGTCCCTTCTACCTAGAGGACTTTCGGAAATTTGTTTAGTTTTTTTTCTTGATGAGAAAGGAGGAGTGTGCTTTGGTGAAGGAAGCAGAAGCTGCCGCAAATATAATAGTAACGATTTCGCTACCAAGTCGTATTACAAAAGAGCTTGTATATGGTCTTAAACATTTCAAAGGTGTTGTGAGGGACTTTCTTATCCACGATGATGAACAGCTGAAGGGGTGGAAGGAGTACTTCACCACGATTATAAATCGTATAACATACGGTGAATCCCTGAACCTGAAGAGACATTTGCCTGCTTCCTGCTGTCATAAAGACGCTCGCCAAAATCATGACGGAATGCATCACAGAACACCTTGAAAGATTCGCCGGCAAAGACCATACTGGTTTCCGTTCTAGATTGCTGTGACACATATAATTATGCACATTATCACACAGATGAAAACCAATAACAATGTCAATAAAGATGCGCAAAACGTATCTGCGCACCTGACCTAAATCAATCCCGCCATTTGCTGGACTGATGTTTCTTTTTTCTTCAGCCTTTGTCCTGTTAACAAGTGGGGTTGGTTGACCGGCTCTATCAAGTGCCTGATCTGGGTGCAATCTCGAGGCTTTTAAATCCCCATTCAGCGTATCAAGCCACCGTTGTTCCGGCCTGCCTTTTCGATTTCGATGTTCAGACCAATCTTGGCAAGTGAATTGCGTGACCATACCATCGAAGACAAATCTCTCGCAATTTTCCCACGATCGATGCAACCCCATCACGATCGCAGATATCCTCATTTCGGATGGGATCAAAACGTGTCACACCACTAGTCCAACGCAGCATCTTCGTCTCCATTACCGCAAGACACTGTTCATTGTCTTTTATAGTTGGCCAACACTCAGAACCATCGAGAGCGACAGATGCTACGAAAACGGTGTCCAAACAAATTCGGCTCTTGGTTTGACACCTCCTGAGTACAGTCTTCTTACAACAGGCTAGTCTATAAATATATATACACCTCTGGAACAGGCGAATTCATGACCTTTTCCCTTTTTTGGTTCCTTATGTACTCTTCAAAAAGCAATGCAGCCAATAATCATGTTGGAGTACAATATACAATTTTATCGTTAGTTTCATTCTTTCTTGCTGATGAACCACGTTTCTATTCAATGTTGTTATTCTAAAATACATTCCAGACTTAAGCTTGAAGTACAACTAAAGCGTGCAAGCTAACGGTTGAGTTACCTGAAATGCTGCTCGCGACTGGATATTTGTGAAGTAAAGATTGACACCTTATCTCTGGCCTTTTGAGGTTTTGTTTGTAAAACAAACCTTATTAAAATCGGTTCGATGTCTGTCTGTCGGTCACACGCACTTTCTCGGCTGTACGGCTGAACTGATTGACACAAAATTTGGTGAGAAGGTGGGAACTGTGAACGCCTACACATGCAGAAAGTTACATCTTTTGATGTTGATTTTATGGGGAGTCCCTATACATGAAAAAGGGGGTGTACCATTTTTTTCACCGAATATAGCCATGTTTGGCATCCAAGGAAAGGTCTTGATTAGTAGTTTTCGAAGTTAGCGTTAGTTTTGACATTTATTGGAAAGGCGGGGTGCGGAGGGTCGAAATTGATGATTTCTTTAACGGACCCATTCTCAGAAACTATCCAACTGAACAATCTGAAAAAAATGAAACTGTTTCTTCTGCTTCGGGTAGGATCTGTGCTTTTTGATCTTTGGGTTCTTGTTCTATTCTCTTCTATCGGTGCTAAAGAGCGGAAACGAAAACGACAACGCTTGAAAACCAAATGATAAAAGTTATTTCATGCCACATTTCTTTTATACAGAATTTCTATTTACAAATTTTTTATTTCTAAAAATAAAAATGTACGAAATTCATTAATGATACTTCCTAATAATAACCTATGTTAAACATCGCACAATCAACATATCATATCGCACATGAACAACAAGAACACGTGCGGCAGACAAATGCTAGTTTCAGACAAAAGGTTGTTTTTTATGTATTAGACCCACATTTGTCCCCCTATCTCATATATTTGACAGACATTTGTCAGACAAATCTCTGTTTCAGATTATGAGGCAGATAATGCCTCGCTGCCAGCCGTCAGGCATTGACTCGCTGTCCAACAACTTAAGCATAACTTGATGACCAGCTTGGTGTAATTGGTCGTCTCCATATTTAACCAATTCGGCTCCATTCCATCGGCTCCTGGGGACTTATGATTTTTAAGCCGATGAATTGCACGGACTGTTTCTTCTATACTTGGTGGTGGCAATATTTGCCCGTCGTCTTCAGTTGTTGGGATCTCCAACTCGCCGATGTTCTGGTTAATACTCAAGCCATCGCTCCACTATACCCATTCTGTCGGATATCAGATTTTCCTCTTTGTCTCGGCAAGATGGACATCGAGATGTGTAAGGCTTCATCCTGCTGACTTGTTGGTAAAACTTGCGCGCCTGGTGCGGTTGCTCCTTGTACTTTTCGAATTCACAGACTTGTTGGCTCTTCCAGGCTTCCTTTTCCGTCTGTGAAATCGCTTCTCTGTCTCCGCGCGTGCTCGCGTCCTTTAAGAATGCAACATTACCCAGTATGCAGCATTCTTCCGTTCCGTTGCTAACTTACATTCATCGTCAAACCAGCCGTTTCGACTCTTTTTGCGGCTGGGACCAAGTATGTTTGTGGCCGTATTTAGGATAACGTTCTTCAGGTGATTGTGAAGATCATTTGTTGATACTTCATCTCCAGGATCTCTGCTGACTGCGGTTATTGCGGCATCCATTTCCCTCTTATAGGTGTCGCGGAGGGCTGTGTTGTGGATGGCTTCAGTGTTAACTCTCACCTGATTATCAGAGGGGATTCTGGGTGGTGTTGTTTTTCGAGCTCGGATCACCATGCCAACGAGATAGTGATCCGAATCTATATTGGCCCCCCTATATGTTCTGACATTCATTAAGGCTGAAAGGTGGCGGCGTTCGATCAGCACGTGGTCAATTTGGTTGAAAGTGGTCCCGTTTGGAGGGATCCACGTATGTTTGTGGACCGCTTTCCGCGCAAACCACCACTTCCACTTCCAGCAACCATTTCTTGTGACACTCCTAATTGAATAATTCGCAGTCCATTACCATTTCATTATGGGAGCCAACGTACTGCCTGAATACGGGCTCCGTTCCGACTTGAATGTTAAAATCCCCAATTATGATTTTGATATCTGGGGCAGGCTTCGAGGGTTCGGTCTATTGCCTCGTAGAAAGTATCCTTCTCCGACTCTGCAGTCTCCTCTGTAGGGGCATGAACGTTAATGAGGTTTATATATCTAAATTTGCCTCGCAAGCAGTTGGTACAATTTGTCCCGTTTTTAGCCGCGGGAGACTCGTCTTCAGCCTTCTCGGTCTGCTGCTTTTCGTTAAGAAAGAGCTCCCAGCGGTCACCACGTGGAGGTGTAGATAGGGTTTGGTAATAGAGCTGTTGGTGTTGGTTCAGCAGGTGTTTCCCAGGTTTTATGCTTATCGTAGGTACTAATCCACGTTTCGCCCTGGGACCTATACTACCCTTTCAAGGAAGCATATTGGTTTTAAGTGTGAATCCAATCGGTTATAAAATTTAAAATTGTCCTTATTTTTTTACCTAAAGCATTACCAATGTCAACAAATCTCCGAAATTCTGGTTTGGACCATAATGATGAGTATTACGATTATTTTGATAAAAAAAAATAATATAAACATCTTACTAGATCGATTTTCCTGAAAAATCCTGAAAAAATGGAAAATTTTAGAAAACTTGTTTTTGAGATAAATGTAAATCTTGCGAAGTTCAAATGCAGTTTTTCAAAGAGAAATCCAGAGAAAGAATCAAGAAGATCGAAGATGCCTTCACAAAGAAACTTTCAAAAAAAAAACTACTGAGAGTTTCGACTTGAAATTTTGAGAGACGAGCTTTAAGACTATATTCTATCGAATTAGTAACCAAAAATAGGAAAAAATTCCCAGCGTGAAAAGTCTCCTTTACGAATATTTGGGTCGTTATAAGTGACGAAAGTCTGCTACTGAAATTTTGATCCATGGGCATGTCGCAATCTGCATTTCGTAGATTCATGGTTTTTGGAAATGCGCCTCATCTCCCCCATCCGAAAAGCTGAAAATATTTAAGTAAGATCCCCAATAAAACTCAAACTTTCTTTGTTATATAAATTTTTTCTTTAATGTATAATTCTTGAGTTTTTATTTTACACTTTTCAAAAGTTTTAATTTTTTAAATAATTCTTTTTCATCGATTTTTTTTTCTCATTTTGCATTTATCATCAAAATTTATATTAAAAATTTTCTTTTTACTTCGTAATTTGTTTATAAATAAAACCGCTATAGGTTTTTAGGGTATTCGTATATTTGTTTTCAAATTGATATCTAAATGTCTTCAATGCTTTTTGCTTTTGATCTTTCTTTGTTCTCATTTCTTTGCCTGCAATCTTTATTTTTATTTGTTTCGATAATGTCTTTCTTTGCCTTTCAATTGGTACCTATTTTGAATTTCACTTGAATATATGAAGTAGTTGAATTCAAATATCGAAAAAGAATTTGATCTTGCACCACTGTGAAATAGAAATATATAATTTACAATTTGAATACAAAAATAAACGAATTTTATATTTTTAAATCATTGTAGATGATTTTGGTGGTTTCCTTTTAGAAATGCGACACTTCAATAACTATTGAACATTTGGCGAAATCTACTAAGACATGAATTCAAACAACTATTGATTCAAATCTATGAGCAATCTTTTAGAAAAATCTTTTGAACTGTACCCATAATATAAAAATTTCAAGTTTAAATACTTTTGAAGTATTCAAATAACTTTCCCTATAATGGCAACAAATACGAAATCGGCGTTGTACGCAGAACAATTTAATTAGTCAAAATATTTCGTTTGGCAATTAAAATGACTCTTTGTGATTTTAACAACTAACTGAACATCTTTTACATACAATAGTAAAAATAACACTCCTCAGTGTCGAGCTTCATCGAACATTAGTATACGAATGTGAATGAAAACGGCGGAACAGATAGAAGCAAAGCTTACATTTGATCTGGAATTTGCGAAAATAAGCGTGCCTATGGATTTATCCAATCGAGAATTTCAAATTTTTACTTTTATCACAATATACACGTTTTTGTTGAAGGTTTGAAAACTCTGGTAATACGAATGAAGTGGTGCGTGATTTCGAAAATTTCTATACATCGTTCATAATTACAGTACAATCAATTAGTTACCATTTGTCGTTGTTGATTACGATTTTTGCGGTATGGCCTGGTCAAATCATTGTAGTAATGTGTTCACCCGTATGGAGAAGCAAGGACGCCATCAATGAATTTGGTGCTCAGAGTTCCAGTTTTCCAGCGACTTTCATAGTTAGAAGGCATTAAATGAGATCTTTTAAGTCCCCTCTTTGCATTTTTCTTTGTGTTTGCTCCGCTGCTGCAGACTTATCATGTTAATGAAATTGAGCAGTCTAATTGAAAAAGGAATGTTAAAAAAAATAATGCGAAAAATAGCGCAATGGCGGCTGAGCCTTCAATCTCTTGCGTCCGGCTAAAAACCTATCTAGTTCAAAAGTATTTGCCTGAATCTTCCTATTTACTCTAATTTTGTAAGCGTATCAATTGTGCAGCGTTCATAAAATCAATAAGGGAACTTATTTATTAATCAACAAGGAAATAAATGGAAATGAATGAAAATATTATTTCATTTATAAATATATTCACGAAACAGACAACTTTGATTTACCATAACTTTGTTAATAATAGCTAGATTTCCTTAAAACTTTCCAATATTATGCCATACGTCTTTGCAATCCTATGATGAAGTTATACTATTATTAATTTAGTTTGAATAGAGATCGGTATACGGTATACGCTGAGACATAGATTTCATAAAGGTGCAGTATTATGATTTTTTCCAGATTTTCCAGCTGGGTAGTTTCCAAAAATGAGTCCTGCCATCTATCTTGCAACCGATCTCTGCAATCTGATACCTATTACGTGAAGTGCTTTCATTTGATATTCTACAAGGCTATACTCGGAGCAGAAAAATCTGGCACACCATGCTCGCTTGTATGGGTACCTCCTCTAAACTCCACACTAAATAATGCCTTTAACTGCATGCTTGGACTTTTATAGTCTGCGTATGTCCAACAAATTTCATCCTAATAGGGGAAAGTGCAAGTGGTAGATAGACAGACAGACAACCGATTGCAATGAGGTTTTGATTTTACACGAAATCTTAAATTGGTTACAATGGCCACCTGATAGGCTTGCACATATACATTCTTGCATAAGTTGAAATTGGAAGCAAGAGTTTTTTTTTCTTGAGATGTCAACGATGAATATTGTTTTGCGTGAAGCGTAAAAGAGCGCTCCCTGAAGAGGCCCTTTTATCAAAGATCAAGCTTGGTGTCCACGAACTGCGAAGGCCTAGGGACCTATTCTCAGCTTGTGAAGTTTGATTGAGAAGTGAAAGAAGAGGCACGGAAAACACCCAGAGCCAGATGTGACTGGATATATGCAATTCAAAGAAAGGTTGACCGTAGTGCTGTGTAGTGATGCAAGTAATAGCCATCTACTTTACCAACGGCCGTTAATCCCTTGAATTCATGGCATGTCTCGTTTTTGGATCAATACAAGGGAGTAAATAATAACTAGGTTCGCTTTCGACCATGCCGCTCTCGGTTCAGAGGTGAAGCAGCGTCTGATAAATTCCCGTTGCCATAGACAAAACTGCATGTCGTCCGTCTTTTAAAAAAATTGTGCTTCCCAAAAGGAAGGGCCAGTGGACCAAAAACAAAGGAGAAATTTCTCTCCAATAAGTCCGCGCCGTCATTACGTGGATGTGGGCTCAAGTTTTTCTTAATCTTAAAACAGGAATTACGGCCCCTTCTAGTTCAATGTCGAGCTGGTTGCGTGGAATGCTGCTCTGTTTGAAGGTTGATTCGACCATGTTTTTGTAGTTAAGATTTATACATCCAAAAGTTGAAAGACTTGATAAAAGGGAAATATGTGCATTCCTGTTACCAGCTAATAAACTATCTATTATTCAGTCTATGGGTCAAGATAATATATAATGCTTTAAAAAAAATACTGCCGGAAGGTGGGGGTATCTGGGTATTATCCGGTTCGCATTTTTTGGGAGGCTAAGAAAGGAAATTTGAATAAAACAAATGAAGTAATGAAATAAAGGAATAACAGGAGCTGCCACTGCAGTTTTCAAACCGAGACCGTACTTTTTTCTTCCGCACTGAACACCACTACTTTACTTAAATTGTGTAGGAAAATGTGGCTTGATATGGTATTCGTAGTTGAAGAAGATGATATTGAAAAGGACGTTGATCTTGATACTTTGCCGTTGCTTAATGAATTCCATGCTCCATAAAGTGGTGAAATAATGGATTAGGCTGATATTCAAAAGTGGCTCCTTACAGACGAAAATTATTTGGTAATATCGGCCAGGAAGAATCACAATTCGCCCCTATTGATTTAGGATAGGCCCACAAGATTTTCATCCCGGGACCGGGATTTTCTTCCTACAAGCCTAGATGATTCGAAGAAAAGAAAGAATGACAGATCTTTTACCTTGAAAAAAAAAGCAAATTTTTATTAGTGAATTCACTCGTAGTATTTTAAAGCGCAAACCCCGGCAGTTATAAAGCAAGTGTTAGCTAAACAAGGAATGCTCAAACCGAAAGCAGGAAATGTGGTGACGACCATCTCTGATCAGTAGCTTGCAGAAGAAATGACATGAAATAAAAGGAAGGGGAAAGTGATTCAGCATAACCCCAATAGATACCAGTAAAGTCATCGCACATCTCGCTTAGTTGGATATCAAGAAGACATAACCCAGGAGGAGCAAATCAAGTGTCTAGGTGGTACGGAATATCATTGCGTATTTGCACATGTTGCCTCGTGCTCGCAGTCATGTGTTCTTAACCACGTGCGCCACCGCGCACTAATGCACATCACATATACAGCACTAATCTTAGAGAAAATGTGCGAAATTTTTATCACACAAGTGACCGAAGAAGATCTAACATGTGTAATGATTTTCTTTCATGTTAGAAATTCAAGCAGTGCATCGGGGGCGAATCTTTTTTCTTTATTTTTTCTCATTGTTGGATATGTAGCGAGCTTATAGTGTCATTGTTTTGTGCAGTGTGGTACGTAGTGCTGATGTTTGTCACTTAAATTAAAGCTAATGAGTCGCATCACTCGCATGAATGGACTGACTGACATATTTGAGCCACCTCATTCATGAGTTATCTCTAAATCCTACACAATTCTGCAAGTATAACAGAATATAACGCCATAATTTTGAGGAACGCTTCCATCAAATCGATAATGGCAATAGGATTGCCGTCGAGAATGAGCCTCTTGATGTCGTGCCCAAGGTTATGAATGTTTCATGGTTTGCAAACTGTCAGCAGCTTCGTTGAATTGAACATGCCATGGACGAGTGCAGTATGAACGTCTCGTCAGCGCCTAATATCCAATTGAAAAAGCGAAGGACATCTTCAATAGCCCACGTAAGCTCCGATGGTTTGGTGAAGTGTTTTTGTATAAAACGTGCATACAGATTTCCTTTCTGTTGACGAAAGGTCAAGAGAGATCCATACGTTGGTGACGCATCGAGGAACTTAAAGAGTAAACTAACTTGTATTCGGCATTGAACCTGCGGCAATTGCATTTAACAAAATAATCTGTCATATAAAAAATTGATTACGCTATTTAAAAAGCCAAGGGAACGTAGGCAAATTATTTCAAGTCAAATCCGCGTCGACATGCTAGATATTGGTTCGAAAAGGAAGATGACAGTAAGTGCCATGGGTATAGAGGGTTTGGTACACTTTATGGGACACATGATCCCTTGTCATTAAGGGCGTTGGAGAAAAATAGAATCAAGTCAAAGGTACGATCCATAAAACGGTTTATCCAACCGTCAAGTTTAGTAAAGTCTGCAAGAAGAATTACAATATCTAACTTCTTCGATCGCAACGAGGAAGGCTTTTTGATTGACTGCGATGCCAATGCGAGATTCACTCTTCAAGGCAGTTAAGAAAGAAATGACAGAGGTGTATCTCTTTTTGAATTTATTATTAAGACAAACCTATCGGAGTGTAGCATAATGCATCAACGTTCTACTTACCCAGGTCGGCAAATTGCAATGGGTGGGAGCATGTCCTTGATATCTATTAATTGATAATATGACTTGGGTGGAAAACTGTCTGATTAAAGATCCTTTTCGGATCATAGAGGGATACCTTTCAGTCTAAATTTCGTTGTTGAAGTTTCCTACTCTTCCAGAGGTCTCAGGAGGATCGTCTGGAATAAGTTGTGTTAACTTACGAAAACAAAACTCTGCAGTGCTCTCAATAGTAACATTGGCACGAATCACTGGAGTCAAAGGTTGGGGCCAGGGAGAAGGCATTCGAAATCGTTTTATAGTCTCGCGTCCTGCAAAATGCAGAGAAAAACGTTGCTACCTTGGTTGAACGAAGATATGTCCAATCTGCGGTTTTCAACATCTGTTACAGCCACAAACACAGGCAGCAATATAAGCACTGCCTAAAGAGGTATAGTTTGGCCATTAGGACTGCAAGGCGGCGATTCCGGCTTGACTAATGTTAGAACATCGAAACTATCAGCGACTTTTCCAAACTCAGTAAGATTATAATCAAAAAATATAGGAGCCCCATATTTTCCTAAAAAGTCGGAAGGCTCCTGGCTGAAAATTCCCCATCAGAACCAGAAAGTGCTAGACTGGACGCACTTCCTTGTCCACGGGGAGTATTGTGAGCCAGAACCCTGCTTGGAGGTTACGTAGCGAGATTATCGAATCGGCAATCACCAAGTACAAAATCATAACAGCCTATAAATGTTCGAGTCTAAATGACACACTGCCAATCATGCTCCAGAAACAGCAGAAAAGGGTTGTGCCTTGCCTTGTAGAATTTTACTAAAGTTGTATTTGGATCAAATATATACCGAAATTGCTTAGACGTCACCATGTCGCCCTTTTCCTAATTTTAGCACATCTGCCTCAAAGGCAAGTGCGTAAGGAAAAATGACCCTGGGGGCTGTCAGATGGGGACCCCCCATAAACCCATCCAAAACGGAGCTGATGCTATTTACCACCAGCAGAAGGGAAACGGATTTTCACCTCCCGCGCGTAAATGGCTCTTTCCTCCAATGTAAAGTATCTGGGGGGGGGGGGGGGGTGAACACAGAACTCAGGCTTAAGAAAGTTTGTATAGTCTTTTACTTCTGCAAGAGGATCTTCGAATGCAAATGGCCTCTTTGGCCAAGGATTGTTTTTTAGATGTACTAAGCCGTGGTTTTCTCATGCATGATTTGAGACGGGTCTCTAATGTGATCTATACGAGTCGGTCCCGGTTGTGAACGTGACAAAAGCTAAAAAAGATCTCCACTGTGAAATTTCGTGTAACAAAATACTATGTTTAAGTGAAATCCAGATGATGGAAACGATTTCAGACAGCAGAAGGGCGAAGTCAGGAGGAGTCATTGGTGATCGAGTTTGCATTGCATTTCAACTGGCATTTGAATGAGCATGAGAAAGCTTGGCAATAGTCTTTGCTATTAACAATCTTTGTAGTACCTTTTTGCCAAACCTCACAAAATTATTACACTCCAGATAAATATTCTTCTTCCAGCGGTAACAGAACGTTTTTACGTGGGGATTTATAGAAGGCAATACATATCATATGATGACAGATTTAATGACTACCTGAAGCTAGTTGAATTAAGTAAAGTAATTTCCAAAATCTTTCAAGCTATGAAATTGAAATGCAGTTTGAGGGATTGACATATAGTTTTTCCGTCTAGATTCTCAGGTATGAAGAATGAGATTCACCCAAATCTGAAGGCAATCTGATTGATCTATTAACAGGGACAGTTTTGATTTAATTAATTAGACCTAAGGCAAAGCAGCCATTTACAGGGAATCATGAAAAGAAAATTTCTTCAAGATGCATTTATTGTCGATATTGTTATAGATCCGTGTGTGTCTGGATACCTGCGTGATTAGAGAACAAGGCTGTCATACGGAAGGTCGTGGTTCGAATCTCACTGGTGGCAGTGAGATTTGTATCGTGATTTGACGTCGGATACCAGTAGACCCAGCTGTCAATGAGTATCTGAGTCAAATCAGGGTAATAATCTCGGGCGAGCGCAATGCTGACCACATTGCCTCCTACAGTGTAGTGTTACGGTCTTGAGTGAAGTAATCTAACACACTTCAAGGCCCTGATCCCTTATGGATTGTTGCGCCAACGATTATTATTATTATTATTGTTACAGATCCTGTTGATCGTGGGTTGCCTATATTAAACGTATGCGTTGATAATAGCAAAGTAGCGGAATTGTGTTTGCTCCCGTATCACCGAAGTAGATATTAGGCTTCGAAATTTGTATCATCTGGAATCAAAATATCGAACATATTCGATATTTTGCTCAGGTGTTGTCAAATGAATTGATAAGAAGGCTGAAGTGGCAGTGAAGAGGCCATATTTTAAGAAAGGACGACAGCTCCATTGCAGCCTATGTGGTGCAACGGAATCTACAATCCCAGTGTGGCTGAAGAGTGGGTCGCCTTAGAAACACGTGATGCAGAAAAATAGTGGAGATGTGCAAACTTCACGGAAAGACTTTTTGACGCGCTATGTCCTATGGATGCGGATGCGGACATATAAATCATATTAGCGAATGCGGGTGACAGTAAGCATATATAGATTAGAAAAAAAATCCATTAAATCGCTTGTTGTCCAACAATAACTCGAACAAAAGAGCTAGAAATGGTTGAATGCTTTGTGATCATCTTATTGTTGTTTGGGTTATATTAAACTAAACAGCCCTTTCACTTAATTTTAACGACAGGAAATCATTATAGTAAATTATATAAATTATAGTGAATTTATAAAAGAGGTTGAAGATGTTACTCGTGTGGTGGCTAGTAAGGACAAAAATTCCAATGCTTTTCCTTATAAAGTTTAAAATTGGTTACACTTTTCGATGGCGCTTACTTCGGATATGAATATGTACGCGATTTCAAGGTAATATTTTACTAAAATAGATTGAATTTCCCGGAGTGTTTTAGGCAATTTTACAAAAAATGTTTCTGTTGTGTCCCGATTTTTGATTGCACTGTAATTATGAAATTCATTACCCCAATGAAAATTAGATGAATCCTTGTAACGTTGTAATTTAAATTCTTTGTATTATAGATATCCTAATTGACTTAAAAAGCAATTCTTTCTAATTTATTACAAAAGAGCAAAAAATGATATATTTAGAATTTTTCGTTAGTTTCGTCATTAATAATTTACACAATAAATTTTTCTCTTTATTATTCTATCATGGTGGTCGTGCGATTTTACCAAAAAATGCACAATCATGTAGTTTCTTACTCGTCGCTATCATCGTTATGATGTCTTTTTAAAAGATATAGTACAATATTTTCTGTTTCTCAAGCTTTCTGCCCACCTCCTTTCCATTGAGCGTTCCATCCTTTGAGCGTTCGTCCTTGTAACTTCCGGTTCTTCCAACTCCATCTGCCTCGCCTTTCGAAAGGTCTCCGTTCCCAGTTTTATTGTGTTCTTATTTCATTAGATTTGAATTTATTGAATTTGTTTTATTATGGTAATAAATTTATTTTTCAGTTTGGACTAGATACGAAAGGATATAAGCGATATATTCCTTTGTAATAAATTTTTTTGTTGTGGTCGTGATTGTAAAGCACTACCATTATTACTACTTTCTAATGAAAATTCCTTCATCGGCATCACTTCGGGCAGTAAATGTCTTATATGGCTGGGGGATCGACGCACTTTGAATTGATGCCTGAAATAGTAAAATTTATATTTTCGAAAAGTTATCTTAACTTTAAGATAAATTAGGTTTCAAGCTGTATTATTACAAAGATGGAAATAATAAAGTGAAATGAATGTGCGAGGAAAAGCGATGTTGCGATATGGCAATAAGCTCGAATTTGTATATTTACAAAATGGGATCTATACATATTTTCGTATTTGCAAGTGGGATATTGTACGATAAGGATTATCCGATATGAGTAATTTGATTCTAAATTTCCTTTAAGCAGAATCAGTTTGTCGTGCCGAAATTATTTAAGCGAGATTAAGGTATGTGCAGGAGTAAAACTCGGTCGTACGCTCGTTACCTATGTACTAAGTTCTAAGATAATTCTATGAATTGTGGATTTCCTTATCGTCTTATTGAACAACTGAACTTACCAAATTAAGAACCAAACTTAAAGTACACCCAGAAACTGATACTGGAAAAATTTCTGCGTTAGTAAAACTGAATTTAACACGTAAACTAGTTTAAGTAATTTTTATTTAGCGGAAGATATTGTTGAACATTGTTTGCGTCGTTATCTCTGGCGTTTGCAATCTCTGCAGAATGACTTTCTGTAAATTTTGAAATCATGGGAAGGTTGTATTTTTCCGAGGAGTTGGTAAAATGAATTTAAGATCCCGAGGAAGAGCTGCGGTAGAGTAGATGATGCGGTGACAAAAGAAATTTCACAATTGCAATGGCCAATAATTGCGCTGTTACATATAAATATAAAATAAAGTGGTTACCGGTGCTGGCAAGCGTTTCGATAGTTCTGTGATAACATTAGACTCCTCATTATCCCTAGTTATATAAAATCTGGTAAAGCTTCATATCTCGTGGATGAGGTGGGAAACGTCCTGTAACATCCTGATGTGGACTGCACCTCCAAACAGCATGCTAAGTCCCTACGTTTGGCAGCCTCCCCATGGAATGGTTTTTTACAATTCGTGAACTTTCTGCAGAATAGCTGCTTTTGCGCAAATCTTAGGAATATGAAATCTTTTTTAAGGACTGGAAAAAGGGATGATCCTTGGGATCCTTATGCTCCCTGCTGTCCCAAAGAAAATAACTGAAATAACCCTGCAATGTATCAAAGAACACCTCGAAAATCTGATCATCATGGAGCAGGCTGGTTTTCAATATGGATCTTTCTGCACCAACCAGATTAATATCCTTCAGGTAATTATGAAATAGTGTCAACAGGGAGTTTATCTGACGTGTTTTTCGGGGAGAGGCATCTCTTAGAAGCTAATGGTCCATTATATCACGTGCTGAATCGAGGACAAATCTTAGAGGAACTTGAAGTCCAAAAAGGAAAGGGAAATGAGTTTGCCAGGATGTCATTCTTTCATCCATACTTCTTCATCCATCTTGGGGGACGTGAAGCAATTCAATGTACCATTTAGTTTTGTCTTTAATATTTCAACAAGGAGGATGACATCTGATTGCTCTCTTATCGAATTATGGATCTTGCACGAAGGGCTTTACAAAACCAAGAGTCTCAATTTGACGAGCCATCGAAGATAGCCCTCTTCTATTTGCTTCTGCAAAAGTCCTGGGTGAGTTTAAGAAATCGGTAATGATGCTGCTTAGGGGTGCATTGTATTATAACGTACCCAGTTCAATTTTTACTTTGCCTTGTTTTTGGCGCAACAGTGCAATTTGAAGCGTCTTAGAGCAGTTTATTCTTAAAACGTAATATAGTTGTCATTGAAGCTTTCAACCTACGAATTCTTTCAGTCAAGATCGATTCACAGGAAATTTGGGGTGGGAGTAGAGGGTGACCCAAAAAAAAATGTTATATAGCGCCAATGTGCGTTAATTATCGCCAAATTGAATTGTAAGTTTTTTCAAAATACCGCGGTATTCTCTGATACTCATTTTTCCAGACCAATTCCGTCGGAAGAATTATTGGAATAGTACAAATGGTAACCATAGTTTCCGTTCAATGAAAAAGAACTTTCACTTGCCCACAAAATTCAACTGGCTTACTTCTGCGCGCTAAGAAACCGCAATAAAACTATTTTTTTGAAGATATACGACAGCTAGGCCGATATAGTGTTTTTCTGCATCGAATAGTTTCCTTTGAATTACGGTCTTGCTTATTTTATTAATTCTGTACACTTTAATTTTATTTAGAATATTTGTTCCCGCCTATACCGTTTTATCACCGTCTTATTTTAGCATTTTCGGTTAGAGTTATTATCCTCCTTTGACCCCTTCTTCCTGCATTTTGGCCCCTCAACTTGTTGCCTGGGTTCGGGCGCTCGACCTCGCCTAGATTCGGTGTGAAGGGATAAAGTTTTTCAGCGTCTATTTGACACCGAATGAAACGATACCGGACTTTCGACGCAGGCTTGATTCTCTGGAGGACACTATCGTTATTAAGGAGGGGCGACTTCAATGCAGACACACTTAATAGGGACATGCCTCATCCAGAATCTAGAGAAAAACGGAACCTAGCAATATGGCTCACAGTTTTGAATACCGGATCCCCGCCAGTATTAGGGCGCCCAGGAGACAATGTAAATTTCCCGGCGGAATCACTGGCGTCGGCAGTGGACGTTTGGAATATTTTGGAATAATTCTCGGCAAGCAAGTAATACATCGCGTTCGAAGTGGCTGACACTATCTCTTGACGTGATGATGAAGGTGAATACCGGCAGATTTGTCGAAGCCCTTGAAACAGGTAAAGCTACACTAAAGAGCAGGGAGTAATGGCGTTGCAACCGACACTATCCTGAATTCAGTGATGAACCTGATAAGCACAACCTAAGGAACTTCCATGCCCCGGAGGAAATCTCGCCGTAACAGGCTTTCTATCTATTGATGGACGGCTTTAACCTGCGACGTTTGACATAACGTTTAAACGACCGAAAATCATGCATAACAATGACAGAGAGCAGATCAGCTAAAACGAGACTCTGCAGCGGGATAAACAAAAAGAAAGCTCGCGCTTGACGAATTGGATGGGGTTTCCTTGCAACTGGATTATAATCTTTCCATCGGGAAAACCCTGTTCTTTTAATGCCGCACAAATGGAAGACGTTGCATGGACACTATAGCCTTCATATTCCGTACGCTTTGATGTAGATCCGTATAGGCATAATCTCAAGGTCAATTTGGAGATCATAATCAGGGCTCCGCCTTAACTAGCACTTCACACAAACTCCAGCATTTATCCCCCCTTTCTAATATCTTTGCTGCAATTAAGAGTTTGGATGTCCGAGTTGTATAGTGCAACTTGATACTTGAGCCCACAAGGAGTTCTGCTCGCGATATAGACACAACTACAACTACAAAAAATGCCCACAAGGGGGCGAAAAGCAAATAACTGGATCTGGAACGCATGCTCAGGATTTCTTTTGTGACAGAGAATTTCCGGTTTCCATGATACTAGCCCTCTGCGAGTACCGCGGCTTGGCTGGAATCAGCCCGGTGCGGAGAACCGCAATGAAACCTTTCCAACTACCGCTCTGGATATAACACAAGACATAAGACAACACTAACATAAAGCACAAGGAGCTGCTGGCTGTCCACTCTGACCATTCGTTCGTTATACTGCAGATGAAACCGCGTGAGGAAACTCCCTTCGTCATCGGCAGGCGGGATTCGCGTATGTAGTACGGCATCGAAGTATACCACTGCTAGAATCACACTGGATAAAATCAAATATACCGTTCATTATACCACCATCACCATGAAAGAGTTGGACGAGGCAGTCTATGGAAAATTACGTAAGATATGTAGGCACATTAGAAAATTCACTTCACGTGCTGAGATTATTTGAGAGATCGTTTCCATTGGACGGCCAGAGGACGACGGAGGTCCAACGTAGGGCCGGCTCTCGGAAATAGCTTCTACTACAGTCTGCTAAGACTCGACATGCCAGAATAGTCGGGCCTGGTCAGTTACGCAGGTGATATTCCGGGACTTTTTTCCGCGCCACTGTTGAAGGGGTTCAAAATACGCTTGAAAAACTGAAGTAGACACTGCGGCTGGAAATATTGGGGTCCTTTCTCTAGCAGGAGATGTCTTCTTATGAATACAACGCAGTTTGTTCTGCCCTATGGCGTGGAGGTATGGGCTGATGCTCTTCGTAAGCGCTTACGATACACCTCGTAAGCGCCTTGCGCAAGTGCAATGGAGTAATGTGGATAGTGTCTACCTACCACACTGTTTCAGAACCCATTATGATGCCGATTGCGGGAACGATTTTCATTGCCCTCGTTTGTGAGGAACTAAAAGCATTTGAAATCGCAAGGGTGAAGTCTCAAGGGAGGTTGTTGCTTGTGAAGAATAACGACATACACTCCATACATAGGTAGATAATAGATGGTTGATAGAAACAAAGCCCAACAAGTAACTAGTCGCCATTGATTACTCTATTCTACTTTATTCTTCTTCATCACTGCCGTGGATGCAACTGCTATATAAAGATCGGATATTGTGGCTTCTAATCGATTGTAGAGAAAGGTGCTGTGACAGAAGTCAGAGCCTCTTCGGAATAAGAACATGGGTGCTGCTGTACCGCGAGATAACACTTCGAGAAATAGGAAGTTAGAAGCGGAACTTTCGGTAGAAGATCAAGTTAAGGTGTTAACTGCAACGAAATTCACATCGTATACAACGAGATCACATCAACAAAGTAGTTCTCTCCCACCGGAACGCATACACGAAGCGGGAAGGAACGTATGCCCAAGTGCCAATTCTTTTCTGACCGCTGTGACGAGAGTTTCTTCTAAGATAGTAATATATCAGAGAGACAATTCACAGCAATGTACGAGTGTGGGGAAAAAAAGCTGGTGCTTTCGCGAAAGGCTCTTACATTTGGAGTGCATTCATGAGACCCCCTTGAAATAACTTCAGAAGTCGATTCAAGCAATTAGTTCTGGCGTCCAGTCTAAGGATGTTGAACACCAGGTCACCCGAAAGATGTTGGAAGGAGAAGGTTCAAGACTTGAATGGCTTGCTATAAGTTCGTAGAATCAAATTTAGATAGGGCGTTAGATCTGTATAGATCCTCGCAAACCTTTGAACCATTTCGCTTAACCGAAAACAGAAGAATGCTTTGCGTAAAAACACGAAACCCTTTTTGATTGGGGAGAAAATTCGAAAGTGAGGAGGCAGTCGTTGAGTCCTGAGAAAAATATGATTATTCCAGTGGGACCCACGAAGCTAAGCTACTTTATCTTTCTATTATAAAAGTTATAGTTTTAGTTAATTGTAGTACTGAATCACAAAAAGGCGTTAGGATCTTTTGCGATGAAAGATTCACAAGATCTATAGCCTGTGTTCTGATATCGAATTTGTTAAGAGTATCCAGGCCGTACTGTAGTGTGCCGTTACGGTCCAGAATGAAGTGCTCTAACACACTTCAAGGCCCTGATCCAATATAGATTGTTGCGCCAACGATTATTATTATTATCCAGGCCGAAGCAAGAGCTAGGGAATCTGGAAACGTATGCGGAATCAAGTAGCATTGAACTCTTGATAGCTCGTTGTGCGACTGCTCTCGTGGATTTTATATTTTGCACCGTTATATGTCAGTCTGGAATTCCTCTCCCGCTTAAAGTAAGCTTTCTCAGAATAAATGGTAAACAGAAGAAGAGGGGATTTCAATGTTTGGTATTTTTGTCACTATAATCTCCGCATTGTTGTCATGATTAGTACACGAAGATGGAACGGAAAAAATTGTGTGATTTGATAATAAATCACAGGAAAAGAAATAATCTGAAGCTTTACATACGTTATACGTTCCGGAGTTCACTTCACATTCTAAAAAGATAATACTCAAATTAAAAAGATAATACTCCGATTCACATAAATCAGGAAATTATTCTTCAACGAATCGATATTTTGCCATAGCCTGTTTGCTCGCAGGGCAGAAATCTAATGGAGAACCTTCAGATGATTATCTTTCCTCATAATTAATCATTAATAATTAATTAATAAAGAGAATATGCAATATCATACCGTTGGTGAAATTTGGAAAGCGCGGAATTATATCAAACACTAACTATGCAAAACCTTGTCGATAGTGTCAGAAACGGCATTTTCGAATTTGTTAGTTACTCTTAAAAGGTCAGTTTGTTAGTAAATACACATCTAATAGAGCTAACTTTGGATTTTTCATCAATTTATTGTTCTGGAAAGTGGCTCTACAGTTATGAAAGGTAGAATTTTCGATATTTATCCTTTCATCCGGTGAGGAGAGGTTATTTTCATATCCAAAAAGGGTAGGGTTCAAACCCCAATCCCGCAGGAGTAAAGGAGGGTAAGAAGGGAAAAGCAGGAGCCCTCTTAAATTCCGATTAAAAATCGTGGCGGCCACCTCTTCAAAAAAGAACGGTGCTACAAATAGGAGGTATTTTGATACTGTGATGGTAAAGTGTGATTTGCCAGCCCAACTCCGGAGAGGATAAATTACCATGAAAACAAAGAGATGATTGAAGGGGACAGTTGAGTAGCGAGCGTTTGGAGATAATAATATTATGGTGAACGGTGTTAAAGGCTTTGGAGAAATCAGTATAAATAGTATGCATCTCCTCTCGTGAATTAAAGCAATTAGCAGCGAAGTTAGTAAAGATCAGAAGGTTTGAAGCGGTATATCTATGTTTCATGAAACAAGGAGGTGACCGAAGTCATAGAAGAAGGAGATATTGGGTGGGCTTACGAGAATAGCGAGTTTGGGATCAAAATTGTTTCAAATTACGTGGGCAAGGGCGGCTTCGACATTCAACAAGTATCTTTTATACGTTCTTTAATCATTGTCTTCACAGGGGAGCACATAGGGCTGAAGTGAAAAAGGTCGGCGCCATTCTTAGAAGCCCGAAACTTTTCCGCAATGCACGTTTCAGGCGGACTTAATTAAGGATCTGGTGAACCAAAATTTACGCGCAGTTTTGGAGTTTGAAAGAGGGAGCTCCGCTTTAATATCAAGTGGAGGTGGTGAGTGTCAATTTATGAAACGCACCATCGTTTGTTCCTTATAGTTTTTCGAAATATTTCTTCATGCACACAAGTATTATTTTATTAACTCAGAGATCAGAGATCAGAGATCTCTGCATTTTTGATTTCAAAATAGGAACCTTTCTTCAGGATACCAACAATTATTTTAGCCTTTCATTCTTTAGGAAGCTTGTATTTAATAATAGGCGTGTCTAGAAAACTTTTGGAAGCGGTAGAAGTTACATGAAATCAATTTTCGAGGTGAACGTTAAGTATTATGTTAGCTCTTTTCCAATGTTTAACAGACAATATTATTTTTCCATAAGTGTAGGTTTTGATTACCATGATGAGATCTGCTCAGCGATGTGCTTCCATTCCGAATCATGATGAAAATCTTTAGAATGGATGAATAATCCCTCAAATTGCCAATATCAATACAACAACGAATATACTCAAGTCCAATCATTAAAAACAGTCAACAATATGTATGTGTACTTCTCAAACTACAAACAAATCTACCGTGATGAAAAATAGAAAGTCAAAAACAGAAAACATTTATTTCACTGTTAAGCCATACTAAAAACAGATGTCTGACTATCTAAACATAGTGTTAAAACACATTTTACCTAATTGTAGGTCCGCTTAATATATTCCAGTACGAAGATGGTACATAGATCATACATGGCTCCACTCTTGCATTTGAAATAAACTTCAAATTTGTTTTTTGTTTGAATATGAGGGGGAACAATAATTGAAATAAATCGAATGATATTAGTAAAATATATTCAAAGAGGAGCGAATAGAGTGTTGTGACGAATAAAAGTTTAGTCATTGCCCGAAACAGTTGGAAATCCCAAAGGTCATTAGCTAAGAAAATGTAAGGAAATCCAGAACGAGTTGTAGCAGACATGCAAACATTGTTAGACGGTGGAAATTCAAAAAGGCGCTTTGCGAATTTCGAAAGCTTACAAAGAGAACTGGAAAATCTAATTCACACTGTTTAATAAAAGGAAGCACATAAAGTAAAATTTGCCAATGTGGTAGTTTAAATTGAAGAAACACTTTTCGTAAAATCAAGATTAGCGCAAATGAGAAGGTTCAGAGTGAACCTAGTATTTTTCTAGTTCAGTTCACGATCATAGCCAACCAGTTCTAAACAATTTCGAAAGATTCTATTTCTATTTTATTACATACTGAAATTTTTATTAAATCGTTCATGCTTAGTTTATTATACATGCAAGGACTTTGATTAAATGGCAAATCAAACTTTATATGTTTTCAGAAAACAGATTCTGGTACTGTTGCTGGATGGATTGCAAGTTCTTCTGGTCAGAAGAAAATATTCTCAGGACCAGTTGCTTCCCCGCTGATTCACAGTTTTTTCTAATAGAAAACTGATTATAACTTACTTACCACAGACATAGAATAAGTTAAGAAAGAGTGGGTGTGGTATATACTTAACACGTTCGGTTCCCACATGTTAACAAATGGCCCCAAAATAGTAACATTCAGGATGACGACAGCGACTTTTAAAGGGCAGGAACTGAAAATTGTCTTTTCTACTGAAGTTTCGATAGCTAAAATGATAGTTTATGTGAATAGAACTTATTCCGAAGAAGCAAAATATATTTTTTTTTTGGGATTTGGAAGCATATCTGCTCACGAATGGAGAATAACAAAAAATACAACTCCCAATGGCTCTCAAAACAGAAATCTTTGGAGAAGGAATTGGAAACCTGAAGAAGGTCAAATGGATTGAACCCTGGAAACATTGGATCATAAAAAAGTTCAGTTTTTTTTAAATGACTAATTGAACTACATTCAATCTAATTTCGTAATTTTTAGATGGTAAATGGCAAACAACTCGAGAAATAAATAAGAGACCGAAATTACCATTCCGCAATGATTTCAGAACGGTATACTGCATTACGAGAGAAATTGCATATGGTCGCAAATCTTTCGATAGTACTGTGAAGGACGTCAACGGTCGAATGAAACTGAACTGAACTAAAAAGGTGGAAAGAACACGTGACCACGGTCCTTAACCGTATGACATCCGGTAAAGTTCTGCCTCTTGTGAATGAAATCGCTAATGACCTTAATATGCGGCCATCAATGGATTAAACGGCTTGAAATAAGCTATACGGAAATCTTGCGAATACGAGACCTTTCCAGAGAGTTTAAGAACAGAGAGTTTGATACTATTTTAAACGATGAGCTTGGTAGGCACACAACTCTAACACCCATATGCGATGTAATGGGAAGTGGCAGTGGATTGGTCAGAGTGGGACCCACTTTTTGATGACGGCTGAAGACTGGAAGGTCGCCCCAAGAATGCTTGGCGCACAACAGCACAGAGGGACTCCCGGGCATCTCAGGAACTCCAGGGGGGTGTGGAACAGCTTCTAGTGAACCGCAAATGGTAGCGCGTAGGTTAACGACGTAACGGTAACGACATCGCTGAAACTACTGTGAACCAAGCCAGGTTTTTCAGCTGTGCGCCTACTCATGAAAAAACAATGTGGGCAGCATTGCTCTCTCCACCTGGCGTTTCTTGAATGTTAAAAAGGACACCACCTAGTATCAGAGAAACTTAAACGCTGGTTTTTTGAAGGTAAATTTCGAAATGTAGCAGGCATATCGAAACGACTCCGTGTCTCTATTGTAGTTCATTAAGGAGTAACCCTCTCACCACTTTTCTTTATTTTTGTCATGGACGCTTTAATTGGAAGATTCAACGTTTCCAGGCGTATGATGTTTTCCAGGTGGCACACAATAAAGTTGACATCGAGCAACTTGTCTAAAAATGAAATATCGATTTACTCAACTCCGCTTGCGATGGAATCTGAATCAGGTAGAGCTTTTGAGGAACGAATCAATGGAGTAGAGCCCTATTATGGTCGGCGAGCGATTTAAGTATCTTGAATCAATCTATCACAATGTCGTTCGTCGCCTCTCAGACAGAAATGGAAGATATACTTTGTATAAGGCATACGAGGCCATATGAGTATCTTAAAGGGCATATATAGTAAAAGTTCTATTGATCGATACATAAGGTGCGCAAATAATGATCACATTGTAAGGGATTGGAAAGAGGGTATATTCACTGGGATGGAGGTATTATCTGTAGCGGGAAAATGAGATTGATTTGCTTTCACAGAGTATAAGCTAGTATAAGGAGCGAAAGAGCGATTCGACATGTGGAAGGGCGTTCAAACCTCACATTGGCCAAGCTCGAGCACATGCTGGGCAACCTGATCTTGAATGCAATAGGATGGAGACCAATATTCATTACTGTTGACTTTAGTGTTTGGACCACAGATACCCGAAAAAGATTCGATTCGTCATATATTTAACATTCGTTAGACATGTGTTAGCTCGCGCTGTGACTTGGAATGTCAGTAAACACCCCAACAATAGAGATGATCAGGCAATCTTCTCTGGTCTGCAAATCACACGACGACAACGAGGAATAAGACAGGTTAGCCTCCAAAAGCCATGGAAAAACAAACACTTATGAATTTCAACTGGACCACAATAGTATGTCAGGTGCACCCCTGCAGGCGCCATTTGTAGGCAAGTCTGCATAGTTCAAAGAAATTCAGAAATTGAAAGTAGTATTTATACCTTCGTTAGTTATGGGTTGGGCTGAAACACGCCTTTCAAGTGTTGAGCAGATATTGAACTCATCTCAGCATCACTTCTCGCCCAACTACCATTCGACGAGATTTTTTTCTGTTCTCTAAAGACTTCGAGTTTGGTGATCCAAATTTTGCCCTTCAGGCCTATCGTTTCTTTCTTAAAAGTTCGTTGGTTCTTCTGTGGGTCTTCGGTACAGCATGTAGCACAGGTGATGATAACACGTCAATGAAGAAATATTCGATGTTTGATTTGGAGGGCACATTTGCTTGTAATTGCGAAAAGATGTAATCCCGCTATTTAAGCTTGTAAACTTGTTTTATCTCAGCTTGATAGACTCCACAGAAATTGTTCAGCTATTTAAGGATTTTACTAAAACCGTACCATGTGTCATGGCTTCATGTGAAGTTGCTTCTTTCTGCAGAAATAAAGCCAGCGCGAATGAAAGATGATATTACCTGCATTAGCAGATATAGTTCACTTCCAGCAAAGTGCGAGCAACTTCAGTGCAAATGAACCAATAGGACACCAAACAAACGAGAAACTGAAATACTTTTCTTTGGAATGACCAAATGAAGGAAGATTGCGAAAAATGCCTATAACGTAGGTTTTTTTTCAATAAAACCCTGGGCAATTGGCAAATTTACGGGAATGCGGACCAAGAAGCACAGACGGCGATGGTTACTACCCGAGCGATTAATTACAAAGATCTTTATAATAAATTGGACACTTGGGCCGGTGCGAGAAATCTGCATCGACTGGTCAAGATGGCAAATATACTTCTTGTAAATTTCGACCGAAGAATTCGCTTATCTAACACTTACATGCGCACTGCTGACTGCTGACTTTTGCACTGCTATACAAGTTAATCAAATGAAATTGTGGAAAGCAACAGGACCTGACGATATTGCAAATTGAATTGGACCGCTTCCTTCTAGTGTTCTTTTCCGAAAACAGATTGTTAACGGCGTCTTGTGGTCATGGAGGTGGCGATGTTACATGGGATCACTGGCGTAACACGTCATGAATGAAGACATCTGCTGTCAACATAGGATTTCGCCCATCGTTGAAAAATTGCGAGAGGGATGTGTTTGATGGTATGGACATGTAATTGGAGCTAATGAGAACTCACACGAATTTGATGGGAAACGCCGAAAAGGACGACTGAAACAAGAATGGTTTGATACACCTGATGGAAATTCAAGAGTCTCTAGACTCCAGCTAGATCAGACCTATGAGGGAGGAAAATGGCGCTTCTGAACGGGACAAAGGCTAAAGAAGAAGGGTACAAATGATGAATTGGTTATGAAAACTGACTGAATCCTGCAAAGGAATTTCTAAGAGAAAAAAGGCAGAACTTTCACCAGAGATGAGAAGAAAGTACAATTCAAAGGAGTAAGCTTACATACTAGTATGTAGGCTTATTTGACTTAGTAAAAAGATTTGATGTCATTGATTTGTACATAATTAAAGAAGCATCAAAAGAATATATCCATGTTCTTAATAATGAAAACTTAATTTCTAATTACACGCCTCTTATGAAAGGAGCTAAGTTCCTTCTGTAATGAATAACGCAGACCTCTCCGTAAAGTTTTCAAAAGTATTATTTAGGTTTTAGACACATAGACGTCTACTAGGCTAACCAACCCACTCCGAAAAGTTGCCCATTATCCAATACAGTGCGTAAAACTGAATGAGCTGTGGAAAAAATCACAATAAATGATTTTCCCAATAAAACTCCCATTCTAGGGAGAAGATAGTTAGGAAAGAGCTTACTTAAGTTACTACAGTTCCCCGACAATAGAAAATGGCAGAAGTTACAATGGTCCCTAAAAAATATAATAGAAAATAGATAGGTGGCTCAGCCATTTTCATTGATATTGTTCAAGCATTCGGGGATTATAAAGTATATAAATAAATATGTATATATCTGTGTGGCTGTTTAAATTGAAATAAGGAAGGAACCACTGTTTAGAGTTCAACATTTTTTCTTTTGCATATTAATGATATATGTATGTACGTTTCAGTGACAAGACGAAAATAGCGACATTTTCGAATGACAGATACTGCAAATCTGTGGAGGCGACTGAAAGCAGTTAAGGCCGGTCGTTTAAATTCAGAGCTTCAAGAAATCTTTTGTGGCATATGTCCAATCCTGATGTTATCATAAATATGCCATATGGAGCGTTTTTGTAAAATACACTGTCCATTGTCCAGGTATATGGAACCTGAAACATTGCCGTGTCTTGTTTTTCGAGCGCTTAGCGGTGCTTCTTCCTTTCAAATCCTTTTTCAGATATAAATCTTTTCTTATAAGGATTTAGCTTCCCATTGTAGGCAAATTAGGAGCAACTTCCTAAATGAAAAAGGTGAGTTTTATGGTTCTATTGTAGATTAAATCATATTTTTCTCCAATTATGATTTACTCTGCCATTTATATTTAAACGCGATTTTCCAAAAGTTGTCTTATATTAGCCTTGTTGTATCATTTTAACTAGAGCTATTTTAATATTTTCCATAGTTCAGTAGAGTATGTTTTGTTGAGAACAATTTCCAAATTTTTATTTCGTTGCCTTCCAACAGTTCCTATTAACAATTTTCAAAAATGCATTGTTTAAAGACGAAGCATGTTCCAAAAAATAAAAAAAAACGTATTTTAGATTATCCTGGACACAATTGATTCTCTAAAATAGGCTTACATAATCTGCTCGATAGTAGACGCTCCAGTTCGCTGAATGATTTACCCTCATCAAATACAAACAAAAGCTTGTGAGGAACAGTCAATTCCATAGAAAACCAATCAATTCGTTGGAGTTGACCATAGGGTCCTTTCTTTACAAATGTTAAGTCCAAATATGGAAAGATAGTTTTTGGATAAGGAAAATCTCAGTTGTAGCTTAGCAGAAGGTGGCTTCAGTGGGTAAAAATTCCCATAACTCTCAGGGTACGTTAACCCTCGGGTTAGTGTTTTCAACGTTTCTACCTCTTAAAAATAAAAAAGTAATACAATTTTGATCTTGGTAAATCGTAATATTGCAACTCAAAGTTTCGCCTTAACGAGGAGTAAATTGAATTTTGTTTTACATACATATATGGTTCACATATGTGATGCTGTTTTAAATTTGAAAGTGCGTTGTTTAGTTTAGTATGGCGGAAGGGGTTGAGAGTTGAACGGGAAGAACCGATAACGGTGACGTTTAAGCGTGGTTGACGTGACATGCATCAGTTAAGGATTCTCAGCAATCATATGATATATCGTCAAAGTAGCAAATGTCGTTTTAATGACACACAAAGTTGCCATGGTTTGCGGATAACATTAATTTCATAGTTAGGATAACCAGCGGTAATACCCTTCATTAATTCCATATACTTTCTTGCCAAAAAAGCAGATGCACCTACAAACTAGGGTATGCACTTTCAGATTACAGATTGCAGTTACATTCAACATTAAAAAAAGATTTTTGCCGGTTTGTTGCAAGAACTTTATGGCAGGCATCCTCGGTTTGTTCGGTAAATAGTATTAGAGTGGAAGAAGAAATGTGTAATGTTAGAGGTATATATGTATGTATATATATAAAGAGACTGTAAATATGTTCGCATGACAAACAACATAACATACATCAACAGATAGCAAATGCAACATAAGATACAAGACATCAATAGCAAGAAAGCAAAGTAAGGCAGCATTGCGACATTAAGGAAGCATGAAACAAGTTTACAGATGCCATAAGTGTGAATGTGGTCAGATGTACAGTAAGCATCCGAAATGGTATACAGTGGACAGACATAAGAGTAATGTTTAGTTATATAGGTCGAGTTTATCGAGCATCAACACATAAAATACTTACTTTCTATGCCGACTTGCCCTAAAACAGGCACAATGGCAAGAACAAATTGATGCATTATCCGCATCAATTGATGCAGAATCGTGTCCTATATAACCACTTAAAATAGACCCATTGGCCGTTATAACGTCACCTTCTAGTCTAACTGCAACCTGAAGAGCCTGCAATTTCAGATTGGAAGAAACAAGAAAAGAGAAAATCCTTATCAGTTCAAATAATTTGCACCAATTCAAATATATTTCAAAATATACTAATTTATTCAATTTTTTTTTTCGTTTTTGATATATCACAATAATGGTACGACATTCACCTCCGGCGTCCACAATTTGGACTTGGTCATATACTTTTCAGGTTGCCGGAAAGAAAATACACGTTATAAAACGATTAATATCCTTGGTTTCACCTTCAGCTCAAAATATAAATTTCAAGAATATTTCATATTTGATTAGAGCGATATTTAGGTAAGGTGGGGGTAACGTTTAATTACAATATGTAATTGATTTATATTCTGGTTATGGTTTCGGTTCTGTTTGGTGGAGAGTAATACAAGTGCGAGTTGGAAAGGTACGTTCTGTTCTGAATAGACAAGGCGAAGGCGGATATTGCAGCCAGAGAGTAAAAAGTAGAATCGAAAGACAAAATAAGGAATCAAATTCACATCACGATGGAAAATTAACAAACTTGCACTTATATAACCAAACGTTCTAAAAGCGTTGTACCGGAGCCAGGATGAAATTAAAAACAATATTCCTTTACTTTCTCTCGTTCGCTGATAAATAAAGTAAGTTGGTAGAAATGTTCCAAAATT
Organism: Hermetia illucens; assembly: GCF_905115235.1. Taxonomy (NCBI): domain Eukaryota; kingdom Metazoa; phylum Arthropoda; class Insecta; order Diptera; family Stratiomyidae; genus Hermetia; species Hermetia illucens. The sequence continues at coordinate 94,409,478 of NC_051853.1, read as the reverse complement.
GGTTGCTCCAAATAGCTACAGAGTGGAACTACGGGTGATTTCATTCAACAAATGGTTCTCCTTTAGTAAATCACTATTTCGAACATACTCTATAGAATAGGTCCATTTTCAGTGATCTTCACCGGGATGACTAGTCGCGGCAGTTGCAATAGGTAGATGACCCTTTCGTTATCGCTGTTTATAATTTACGACCAAGAATTATAAAGCCAAGGGTAATCTACATAATTGCATTTTTGCGCGGTCATATTGCCTGTAACAAGATCTGCCGAGCTACCGTTATTGCTGAACAAAACCATTAGTATTTCAATTGCTATAAGAATTACTATTCGGTTTTCAGTTCCCAGCGAAAAGGATTTCAGCAGCAATAACATTGGTAATGCCGCCGCCGAAAATCTACATTGCATTTGTCAGAGATTCAAAACAGCTTCGAATTAGACCAGTCTCAGTTTTACGTAAAAATCGCAGAGAAAAAAAATATATTCAACTTCAAAATTTTTTGAGATTATCTATCTTAATATCGGACCACTTGTAGCTATTTGGTTTGAATTTTGACTTGTCGATTTGAATTAGATTAAATAACATAGGCAATTATGGAAATGCACTTTAGTTGGCTAGCCTAAAACAGCGGAGAAATTTGCTTTGATCGTAGTTTGGTTCAAAGATAAACTTAGTGTTTTCATAGCTTTTAATGACGCTTTATCAATCTGTCCATTGAATTCTAATACCATTTCGCACTTCCCGATTACAGGGACTATCTTATGGCCAATGTGCAATTCCACGCATGCAAAGTGCTTAATTTCTAGTAAAGAAATTTAGATTTTGTGCTTCTGCGGAATCAAAAATGTAAACAGTAAATGATTAGTGCCAACTATCTAGAAAACTATTGATAAGGTGCTTGTAATGTCAGTTAAAGTGAATGTGAAGTGATGAAAAAACATGTTTTTCTGTGTGAGAATGATTTTCAGTTAGAAAAGCTGGTTTAATGGTGTTAACATGCAGTTACGGCAGGTGGATTGTATTTGTTAGAATTTGTAGATTTAATTCAAATACAATGTTCTTTCAAAAATATCAACTTAGGTACACATAACATATGCGCTTATATTGTAGACATAATTCGCATTCGAAAGCACATTCGTCAAATTCTAAGTCTCTTTTAGGTCTAAAGGCTACTGTAGTTTGCGATTGCTCAAGTTCTAAGTTTGCTATCGTAGTGTGAATGTAGGTGTTACAAGTTGCAGAGTAAAATATTGTCCTAGTCAGTATGGAAGTCTTAAAATGTCAAATAATATTCATGTTTAAAGGGGGAATACCTGTAACCGGTTCTGGAAACTCAGATTTTTTCTAATAAACCCTGTAAATTTCAAATCGAAATTTGAAATAATTTTGAAGTATAGCCTTCGAAGTGTCCATGACTCTACTAGAAAGAGAGGGTCGACCTTGGCATAATCTGTCACATTCTTCGTTTTTGATGATTAACTGTTAGATAAGTGTATACCGATATATATTCGTACAATTAGTGTACAGATATATGATTTTTACGAGGAAGCTGAAAGATTATAGTGTGAGACGGAATTTCTGAAGTCCTTCCAATTTTCGATTTTTCATTATCGAATCTTTAAACACATTTTTCTCAAAACAGTATTTTTCAAGCTGATATGTAAGTACCTTCTTGTTGAATCTAAAAAATAGGAAAGATTATTAAAAAAATATTTTGGTAAAGCACAAAAGTTTCAATTTTTTTTTCATCAGCCCTACCCAACACTAAATTCCAAAGAAAGAAAATGGAAAGGATGGCCATAACACAAAGCATCAAGTTACTTTACACGAGACTGGAATATCACACTGCTTATCCCGCGCACCTGAAAATCAGCAAGAACACCCATATGGGAAAAATCACCAGGGTCTACATCTGAGAAAAGGCCAGAAATAGGAGCGTACTAGATAAACAACTAAAGGCTCTCACCATAACAGAATTGGGGAAATAATTTCGGTGAAAGGCCAAAGGCGGATTGGCCACATCACTTCGGGTGAACGAAGCGTCGTGATTGTCGTTTGCAATGAATGCAGCGGGAAATACGATTCCACCTTTTTACTTATTCTCGAGAAAGAAGATGGCGCCAGCGTATCTTGAGCACGCGTCGAAAGATACAGTGAGGTAGGTAAAGGTAAGCGGATGGATGCAACAAGATGCATTTGTAAAATTCATGGAGCACCAACCGGATAGTACACCGATAATTCTTTTATTGGACAACCACGGATTTCACCTTTCAGTGGAAGCGATTAATTTGGCTGTTGAAAATGGTGTGACAATGCTCACTTTCCCACCGCATTGTAGCCATCAACTACAGCCGCTTGATGTTGGAGTGTTTGGACCCGTGAAAGGCGCATACGTTCAGCAACACAATGGGTAGATGAGACAAAATGCAAATACCTTCACTGGTATTAGCCCATTTAACCCAGGAGTGTTTAAAGGCTTGGATTATTATTTGCTGGATGTAGATGAAGCGAACGCAGAGCCCAGTGTTATTAAGAGACAGTTTGACGAAAAAGAACAGCGTCGAATAGTTTATCTTTCTTGTGGATTATCGGTTGCTAGAAATAAAACTGATTCCAGATGATTACATGTACTTAGAGGTTTCAACATCCGGAACTAGGTACGCTTACATCATATCAAACATTTGTCTTCTCAAAAAACACCGCCGCGAGAAAAATCAAAACGAGACCGAAAAGCGAAAACCACTTTGATTATAACGCCTTCATAATAACAAGCCGTTCTTTGAACACAACAAGAGAAAGGAAATGCTGAAAAAGCTCGAGAAGAATTTGATGAAAACAGACGCAAAGAACAAAAGAGCAGTCACAAAAGCGAAGGAAGAAGTGCCAATCATCAAATGAGGACAGTAACGAGGTTTGCCTCGTCTGCTGTAAACAAATAATATAATAATAATCGTTGGCGCAACAATCCATATTGGATCAGGGTCTTTAAGTGTGTTAGAGAACTTCATTCAAGACCGTAACGGTGCACTACAGTAGTACACTGTAGGAGGCCATGTGGTCAGCGTTGCACTCGCCCGAGATTATTATCCTGATTTGACTCAGGTACTCATTCACAGCTGAGTCGACTGGTATCCGACGTGAAAATTGTAAACAAATGTCACCCAAAATTACAGCCAAGAACTCAAAACGATGTCACATCTGCCAACAATTAGTTCACGCCACGTGTGCTGAGAAAACTAACACATTCTTCCTTTGCCCAGATTGCGATTCTGCTAAGGAGGCCGAGTTTCTATTATTTTCCCAACTATTCTTTACTTTCACTAAATCAATCAAAGTCTTTTGCTAGTCTCTAAATTCAATAAATATACATAAATTTGGAAAATTTTGTGTTTTCCATTGAAAATTTGCAATATTTCATTGTTTCGTCGTGATGTGGCAACGTACAAGCCAAATTTTGAAAATAGTCATTTTGGAACATTTCAGTAAATGAGGTACACTTTTTCCCTAGTAAGTCCAATCGACTTGGTACCTAGTGCAAAATTGTAGCAGAGTTTCCCCTCTTTTTAACGGTATACTTAATTATACCTGCTTTTCTATTTTTCTTTGGGTTATCGACCTCAGAAGAAAACTTACAAACAATTCCCCTACACCACAAGATGAAGAAGACGACATTCGGGAAGAAATTCGGCGACTACTAGCCCCATGAAACGATTAGCCGCAAGGAAAAGAGTATCATGCAACTACTACAGAACCATTAAGGAGTTGAAAGAGAAACCCGTTTTCTACTTACCAGCAGAAAAAGGAAGCGCAATGGTCATCATAAGACAAACATAAGACAACTTAGTGCCAAAAAGTTTGAAGAACTCACGGACTCACAGACTCCGTTAAAAGAGTGGTAAGGGCTCTGGCAGAATGCAAACTCAGAACTGAAAATGGCTAGCTCATTTATGCCTAAAGGCAAATGCCTCCCTAAAATACATAAAGAAGGCAACGAGGTCAGAGAGATAATAGCAGCAACGAATTCACGGACCCAAATACTGGCTCCTTGAAAAAGTCAAAAGGTTCGGCCTAAAATAGGAAAACGGGCAGTGGGAAATAGCAGAGAAGTCATCACCAGACTCAACGTGGCCGGGGGAATGATGAAATACTAGTATCCTTCAACAAAAAAAACCGCTGTTTCCAAGCGTACCAATGAAGGAAGAATGGATCACCACACACGAAAACTCAACCGAATGGAGGAAGAAGGCCAAACTGTATAGAAAACTGGTCTGCACATACATGAATGAGTCCTATTTCACATTCAGAAATGAGTTTTATAATACAATCTCCGGGGCAGCAGCGGGCAAACCCCTCCCGCCGCTGCTAAGCGAAGTATTTATGGAGAATCTTGAGAATGAACTCGAGGAGACTGCCACTCTGGATCAGATATGTGGACAAAGGGAAAAAACAGGAACGATTTTCGAGACACTCAATCGGGCACACAGAAACATCGAATTCACCATGGAGTGCGAAAAGGAAGGGGGGGTACCTTTCCTGGATTTAAAAATAATCCGGGAAAGAGATTTTAATTCGACACTTACAGGAAAAGATTCAAACACAACGAACCATTATATACTTCTCAAACGATGATTTCCGCCACAAGATGGCGGAATATAACATTATGAAGGATGGTCACAATACCGCTCAACAAGGAGAGAAGAAAAAATGAAACAAATTACATCCTGGACACCGCCAAGAAAAACGGATAGAACAGGAACATCATCGTAAATCTGATCGAAAAGAAACTACGCCTGGCCTCAAGACAACAACTTTCAAGATTCCTCCAGAAACCAAACCCAAAGCCAAGGCAATGAGTAACATTAACCTATTCGGGCCTGACGCAGAACATCAAAAGGCAACTATATAAATGTGGATTCCGGATTGCCTCAACCAGTAGACGATAATTACTGAGGACTCGGATACAATCGGTTAAGGATAAAAAAGAGTGTACTGAAAAAGCGGCAAATACACGATTCCTGCCCAGACTGCGACATGATTTATGTAGGCCAGACAAAACTGCTAAACCCGGGTTTTAGAACACATAAGAGAGGCCGAATCCACAAGAAAGGGTGGCAATCCTCACATGAATTCCGCGTTACCATTTAATAGAGCAAGGGCACCATTTGTCGTTGGATAACATCGATATATTGAAGGAAGAAAACGGCGCTAGGAAACTAGACCCATATGAAAGCCTTCTCGTTTCGAAAATTCCCATCGAAAAAAGGCTAAACACGGACATGGGCAACAACATTTCTACCTAGTTGGAATTGTTAGGAAGAAAACTATTTGTATCTGTTTTATATTGCTATTAGTCAATAAAGAAAACTATCTCTGATAATAAAGCTCCATGGCGAGGGTGCGTAGTATCGTAGAAGTCGTTGCTCGAAGTTAGTTAACTGTTCACGATATTATAAAACGGTCTCAAGCACATTATCGAATTCAAAATAAGAACCGAATGGGCAGGAAAAAAACTCAATAATCAGGATGAACGATTTATTCTTAAAGAAGTCAGAATAAATCCTTCTTTAAGGGCAAATGAACTAAAAAATATGATTCAAACCGATTTAAGGAAAGATGTTTGTGTTGAAACGGTACGAAATGTGTTCAGGAAGCATAATTTCTATGACCGAATAGCTAGAAGAATCATTTTTAACCTTTTCTCTTATAATGCAGGTATTATTCACTGATGAAAGCAAATTTAATTAGCATGGCTCAGATACTAAGTCGTACGTATACCTTGGCCACTACCAAGCACCGTAGAGGAACAGTGACGGTATGGGGATGTGTTTCCAGTGTAGGAGTAGGGAACATTCATTTTATAGATGGAAAAGTGGCTGTCGTACGGAAGGTCGCGGTTTAAATCTCACTGGGGGCAGTGGGATTTGTTTCGGGATTTGACGTCGGATACCAGTCGCCTCAGCTGTGAATGAGTATCTGAGTCAAATCAGGATAATAATCTCGGGCGAACGCAATGCTGACCACATTGCCTCCTACAGTGTACTGTAGTGTACCGTTACGGTTTAGAATGAAGTGCTCTAACACACTTCAAGCCCCTGCGCCAACGATTATTATTATTATTAAAAGTGGATAGGTTTCAATATTTGAACATCCTGAAGCAACATGTGAAGCAATGTGCTGAAAAACTGAATATATTGGACACATTTGCCTTTTATGAAGACAATGATCGTAAGCATACTTCGCATATTGCTAAGATTTATACAGCTTTGCGAAATTTCTCCAAACACCTGCCCAACCACCGGATCTGAACAGTATCGAGGACGTTTAGGAAAAATTGGATCCAAAATTGAGTAAATTTAATTTCAAAAATGTTAGAGGAATTGAAGGAGGCCATTGAACTCGGGTAGAAAAATATTTCGCCAGAATTCTGCACAGATCCAGTTCGTCCGATGCCCCGACGTTTAGAGACAGTAATAAAAGCAAAGGGATATGTTTCAAAATATTAAAATAACGGTTTTGACAACTTTGTCCGATTATTCATTTGACAATAATTGTTGTTTATTTGTTGTTATTATGTTTTTTTTTATAGTTACGTTTAATAAAAATGTGATATATGATTATATCTCTTGAAAGGCCTGTTTTTTATTATCTAGAAGTTGCAAATACAATTTGGAAAACAAAATCATAATCTATTATAACAGAAATAAACATGCTGAAAAAGTTTAGCCTTTGTCCGATTATCCGTTTGACCTACTGTATATAGTTGCCATAAGCCTTTAAGTGGGGTGTAGGGTATCAACCATACATACGCGTTTCGCTGCCGCTTTTCATATTGTACTCCAACTTCCTCCGTCAAAAATATTCATTGGCGATAAAGGCCCCCAAAAAATTCTCCCTGACACCCTAAACAAACATATCTGGCTGCTGGCCGTCGGCCAAATTCAGACGTAACTGACATGTAAAACTGTTCGTGGATGGCTGGCTTAATAGCTATCAATTTCTCGGGGATACTGCTCCTCCGCAGACCATTCTAGATACACTGACCGTTTACACTATCGAAACTGTTCTCGAAATCAATTAAAAGTAGATGAAGCATAATGGCCCGAAGATACTGATATGGTCGGTACCAGCATTTGTTTTCTGTTGATGAAGCTTTGGAAGTGTTCTTTTAAATGTTCCAGGAATATTTCAGGTAGGGGCGATCTTCTTTGGAAACTTAACGATCCCTTTCACTCACTGAAAAAATCTCACATTATTAAGGATTATTAGGAGGAGGATTGGTTTGTATCCGCATGTTATCGCAATGGTGCAGTTCTTTTTGTTATTTTTGGGGCCTAGTGCTCATCAATATTCTCGGACGGTTTATTCGAAATATGTGTCGTTTGCGTAATTGTTTTCCTAATAGTCGACGGCAGTCGGAAGTGGCCAGTATTGGCATTGGGTGGTATTGGGTGCTCTGTTCTCTGTGATCATCAAGTCATGACCTCTTTCGCAGCAGGACGAGCATGACTCGAAACGTTACAGCCAAGTAAATTTTTGATGCAGTCATATTAAACGAAACGTCTAGCTGCTCTGCGGATTAGTATTCTTATTAAAAAAGCATGCAAGCGGATAGGTGGAAGCAAAAACACCTACCTAATTACAACCGAAAGCATGCACAGGCAATAAACCAATCATGGAGGAAATGAGAGACAGAGACGTATTTTATGCCGTAAGCTGCGGTGAACCTTTGCTGCTGGCGGAATCGATACTCAAAGGCCGTATTTGTGTGCGGTGCTTGCCTACTGTATATTCAGTCTATTATTTGTTATAAATTTATTATAGTATCTAGGTATTGTCTTTTTGTTACCAAAAGTAAAAGTATCTTCTACGAGGTCCTAGTTCGAAGAATGTAGATTCTCGGTAGATCTTTGCCTAAAAGGGCAGTATCGACGCTATTCAAGGTTTGTCCCAGAACGGCTAGAAAAAAGGTAGTCGACTATTTATGGCTGTCAATCACCAAACAAAAGACCAATAGTGAACTATCTGAGGGATGGTTAGAGGAATATCACTATCAACAAAATGGTAGTTTATCAAGTTCTATCATGATCCCGTTTCAGCAGTACAAGCTTGAAGTGAGATTTGAACGGTGACTTTCCGCTACGACAATCCAGCGCTCTAACCACTTTAACCATCCCGGATTTCGACGTTAAGTAGCGTTAAATCGTGGAAATCTGGAGAGCCCTCCTCTGTATCCTGTGGCACTATACTATTGAAGTTCCACAGTTAGTCACAGTAACATGTGGATATAAACTACCAACGAGTTTGAGGTCTCTCTGCGCAAGACAGTTTCTGCTGGCCTGTAATTTCCACTTTTCCGGGATTTTTTGCAAATTCAAGAGCTTTTTCAGAAATCCGAGGAATGGATGGTCGCTTATATTCCGAACAAGGGCACTTGTCTGCGACAACTGGAAGAGTATTAGCGTGCTTTTTGCTTAGCTAAGATAATAGTTAAAATCATCCTGGAACGAGGCAGGAATTAGAGATATTTTTGTGTGTGAACATTTATCAGAAATATTCACCAGCTATAAAGATGCCCATAAGATTCTTGGTCACAGTTTAAACAAAGATGAAATTCACCTTCACGGCCTGAACAAACATGTCTGGCCGGTTGGCTCAATCATTTTTCATTGCCACCTTCCATCACTGGCTGCTTGAACAGTCAAAACTGACAGACCAACTGCATCTCATCCACGTTACGGTCGCTGGTCAACTCTGGACTATTCAGGCGTAACTCACACGCCGAACTGTACGTGGATAGCAGAGGCACATGGATGGCAAACCAGGCTGGATAACAAAAAATCAATGTTTCCAAACGTGAAGTCCTCGGAAAAATGTTCGGCTCAGTGTTAGCACTGGTTAGCAAAGGAGATACAACACCGAAGTAGAAGTCATCATCCACATTAAGAGTCAAAGGTTTCGGCAGGTCGTTCATGGAGTATGGACGATATAAGAATTCCACAGGGCCTACTAAAAGGCAAAGTGGAAGGTAAACAACCATCTGAAAACCTCAGAGGCAGATGAGGGGGCACAGCGAATACAACAGGCGAACATTCGCCGTTGCGAGTCATCAAAAGTTATATCCCAATTTAGTCAAGCCCAATCTTAAAAAACTAAAATTAAACATTTAGATAAGTTAACAGTGTACTTAGCCTCGTTATTCATATCCAGATTTTTTTAAAAACAACAATGATATGTGACGTGAATTGCAGAATGGTTTTGAATGCTTTGAGCGATGCACTTTTTGGCTTCTCTACTATATTTTAAGCGCGCATGCTTAATTTGCTATGCCGCTAATATCAACTCAGAGATAAATTGTTAACATGTATTGTTGTATATCAAATTTGATTGACGTATACTTTTCCAATAATTACTAATATCACTTGGTATTTATTGCACATCTTTACGGTTTACATTAATGCATCTATTGAATGAACTATCTACTTTTTCAGAATTAGGAAAAAGCTATACTATACGAAACAAATTAAAGTTAAGAGTTCAACTGAAAAGAATGAAGCCAAAGATATATAATATGAATAATAATTTTGATAAAGGTTGAAATTTTCTTTCATTTGATCGGATCTTTGAATGCCTTAATCATAACACTGGGATAAAAAACATTACATGAAATGAGAGTAAAAGATCGCACAAATGATTACATTCTTGGTCAAAATGCAAAAAGTCAAAATGCATTAGTTATTATTTTAAAAGAACGGCAACAAGGAGTTTGGAAAAATTTGGTGTTATTTTCTCTGGTTCTATCGAACAAAAACAAAGTATAATGACGTAGGAGGTTACATGTGCAAAGTGTACCTGGATTCGCGTGCGTGTCTTTTGGATGGTGATTATATTGGATTGATATGTATTATTATGTGTCATATGGAGTTTGAAAAATTACGGACAAATGTAAATATTTACCTGCATTGCTTGCGCTTCATCTCTTCGTTCATCTTCTGTATTCATTGTAACGAATCTAAGAACTAGAAGATTTAAAGATGCAGCTACTATTGCCAAACCGAACAGTATGAATATCAGTGCAAACATAACATATTCGGGCTTCTTATTAAGTGCATTGTCTTTTTGTAAAGCTACCATATCCCCAAAACCTAAAAGGAAATAAAGTGGGTTAAAGAAGAAGTACAGCTGTCTTGTTAGATTTAAAGATAAGATAAGACTAAAATTTAAGATCTGCATTTTGCTTTGAAATCAGTGAATATTCTTCTTATTTATCTTATCTTATTTAAACGAATGAGAAAGTTAACCATTTTTGGCATTCTAATACCGAATTAGGTTAATTTCTTTGATCGATTTCTTAGCACTAGCAAGTCTTTTATTAACTCATATATAATTGGTCAATCGCAACAACAGTAAAATACAGTGTAACATAGACATGGGACGACTTACCTATAGTAGTAAGAGTTATAAAACAGTAATATACTGAATCAAAATAGCTCCAACCTTCAAATTTCGAAAAGGCTGCAGCACCGCCGGCTATCGTTAAAGAGCTTAAAGTTGTAACAACACAAATTAAATCTAATTCGGAAGCCGCAGTTTGTGGACAGTGAAGTGCAGTTTTCACTGTTCTTATAACAAAGCTAAAATTTGAAAAGAAATGAAAAATAACTTGTGTTAGTATTATTTTATTATAGATTTGTACAATTAAAAAAGCTTCAACATTTACACATTGTCCATATATTTATTAACAAACATGTAAGCCAACAAGCTGCCAGTGACACACATAATTTTAATATTAGTTTGGAAAACCTGCACAAATACCTGATTACCTTGATTGTTTTGTGTAAACACAAAACCTTATTAAAATCGGTTTACTGTCTGTCTGTCTGTCCGTCTGTCTGTCTGTCTGTCTGTCTGTCTGTCTGTCCGTCACACGCATTTTTCTCGGAGACGGTTGCATCGATTGACACCAAATTTGGTAGAAAGGTGGGAACTGTGAACGCTCACGCATACAGTGAGTTACATCCTTTTCCGTTGAATTTAAGGGGGGGTCCCCATACATGCAAAAGGGGGGTGTAAAATTTTTTTTCATTAGATATAGTCGTGTGTGGTATCAAATTAAAGATCTCGGTTAGTACTTTTCGAAGCCGGGCTTAGTTTTGACATTTGTTGGAAAAGTAGGGAGTACGCGGGGTTGAAAGTGATCATTCCTTTAAGGGGGCCATTCTTAGAAACTACCGAATCGAAAAATCTGAAAAAAATCAGCAGGCTGCCACTATATGGTGCCTGGGCTCCGAAATACCTTCTATACTGATATCTGTACAAATAAAGTTAATAATAGTATATTACTATAATTTTTAGTAATTGGCTGGAAAACCCCCCTTAAGTTCATGTTAGCACCATGAAATTTCGCGATAATATAGTGTATAACATACAGCATGATCTCACCAAGTTTGGTGGAAATCGCACTATTACTAACTAAGTTACAATACGTCAAAGTTGTCGCTTCCTTGCAAATTCAAGACTATGAATGTCAATATCATCCGAAAGTGGATATTCTCACATAATATATGCATATATTACGTGCTACGTACTAAGGAATACACAAAACCTTTCGTAGCTAAAGCGTCCAGCTTCCGGTTTCCCGACTTGTTTATTATATGCAAGGAGTGTATTATATCTTTTTTTCAGTAAAGTAAACTCGCCCAATGGGTTGGGACTTAAGCCAACTCAACACTCAAAGTCTCCCTGTTTGTCATAAGAGGCGACCAAAAAGTATAGAAATCTGTGTTTACTACTACAGAAATGTCAACAATGTTTCGAACAGGCACTGATTTTATCCCAAAAACGATATAACCTGGACATACTACATACATAGCGCTAAGCGAGGGAAGCTGGTGGGACTCTGAAGGTAATTCCCTCCCTCTTGTGGCAATGTACTTTTGTACCCCCGAAAGCCAAGTGGTGGCAGACGCGAATTCGGATTATTTCTGAGGGCTACCGTAATTTGCGCTCTGTTGACTTGAGAGAAGGTTTCTGGCAGACTTTTGACAACAAGATTTCGGTCCGGTGCATCATAATTGTATAGTGCTATGTACCAACACTTGCTACACCTACGCACTGTGATTGGAAGTAGTAACTTGGGAACGATTTAATGCTTTGAAGAAAAATGAGCAGGCTTGGATACCCCACCAAAAGGAGTCTTAAGCTAGTTTGAGAAAATAGTCGCATCTCTACCCCATTGGAAAAGTGAACCCCTCTTGAGTTGGGGATTAAAAATTCACTCAAAGTATTCCCAGCTTGTCGGTATAGGAAACTAAAAAGGATAGAAATTCAGCGGGTGGCAATCTGTAAATTTCGAAAGACGACTTACCGGTTGTAACCTTTTGCTATCGTACTGAGCCACGAATTGTATTTTGGGATGTACATACTTCACTCCATAACGTTATCGAGGGTCATCTGTATGCTCGCTTTCTTCACCTTGAACGAGAGTTCCAGCGTTACACGCTGGTTATTCTAGAGTTAGATGAGGTTAGGTAATGGGACTCTGCAGAATACTCCTCTTCCTCTTGCGGCACTGTGCTATTATAATAATAATCGTTGGCGCAACAATCTATATTGGATCAGGGCCTTGAAGTGTGTTAGAGCACTTCATTCAAGACCATAACGATATACTACAAGATTACATACCCTGTAGGAGGCAATGGTATCGAACGTCAAATCACGATACAAATCCCACTGCCACCAGTCAGATTCGAACCGCGACCTTCCGTACGACAGCCTCGTGCTCTAACCACTCAGCTATCCGGACACTGTGCTATTGCACGGCGAAAAGCTTGCCCCCACGGCAACTGTGAGACGCGTCTTTATAACATGGGAGCAGGTTTCGGAGAGGATATTCACTGCGTGATTGCGGTACAGAATCAGAAACATATCAGCAGTACCGTGTTACGCACCAACGGAATGGGACTTTCTCTGAGGAATCGAATGTAGGTCAAGAGAGGCTTTCTAAAGGTGACATTCTAACCATGATGGGCTCTGGTAACACTTTTCTTGGGTGATGGGGTAACACAGTCTGGGTGGCAGTAGCGATAATGGTGGGAGGTTTGTGGAATTCTGCAGCTTCCACCGTTTCATCATTGGTGGTACATCGTTCGAAGACAGACTTTGGGTTTGAGTGGGTTTCAACTGATTGGTGCCATACGAGCAATCGCATTGACCACATTGCGATCAACAACAGATTAAGGAGTTATCTTCTTGATGGCGTAACAAGAAACGCGTTGAAATCGACCTCGAAAGGGATTGATGCTTGCTTGCATTTTTCTGCGTGTTACGGCCGCCGTTTCTTGCAGTAACCGCAGATGCTCTAAATACTTTGTCTGAGAATATTGATGAGCATTGGGTCTTTTGTCGAACACTACTCCGGTTACTGGCCGCGTCTCCAAAAGGTATAATATAATCAGGCAGACCAAGGAATCTTGAAATCGAATCGACGGAGATAAGGAGCCGAGAGCTCTATTCATTGCTGCGAGTGGTGCCGAGCGTGACGCGTTAGAGTGCCGTTACAGCAGGAAGGATTACTCCACTATTTAGGGCAATAAAAATAATAATGTTTTCAGACTCGCATACTGCATCACGAAAAAATTTGTAGGTGGTACCGAATCTTTCAATGGTCCAGCCAGGAATAATTCATAATGATAAGCAGCTGAAACGTGGAAGGAACACTTAACGGTATAACATCCGGTGAAGTTCGACCTCATGTGAAAGAAATGACTAGTCACCGTAATATGAAGATATCTAACGCTACTCCAAATAAAAGGAAAACTTATCTCCGTCATCACCGCGCTCAAACGGAGTAAAGCCCTTAGACTTGACGGTCTCCTGTCAGAACGTTCAGCGTGGTTCCTGCAGGGCTATTATTGTGAATCATTCTGAAACGGTGAGCAGAACTTGATTCTTCGCTTCATGTATATGGAGAAGGCTTTCGACAGCATACTTCTGGAAAACTTTATGCAGGAGAGGCATTTCGGTGAGCGACATACATGTATGAGGGTGCAGCAGGCCACGCTGCCAGGGTTGCTCCTGCCACAGACACTATTTCTTCTTGCTATCAGTACCATTTTCCATGCTGTCTTCTCCGGGATACGTAACGCGATTTAATGGACCGTGATATCTTTCTCCAAGCACCTCGATTACGCTGATTATATAATATCTGCAGAACTTGGAGGACCAAAACGAAGGTTCTAATTCTGGACAAAATTGTTCACTCAATTATTCAAATAAAAACTTTCAAAAATTAATAACATCACATAGTTTTCAACGGATATATCCATACATTCATGTGTGAGAGAGTATTCAGTATATGTAAATTTCCTGCCGCCCTGGGCGAAACAGAGAAACTATAAAATGCGGCTACAGACTACACCTTCTAGAAAACGTGAGTCTGATGGTGATTTTAAGCTTCCCACTTCTTTTGAAGTAATGAAATACTAATCTTAAGACTCTAAGAGGGTGATTGTGTAAATAAGCGGAACTATTGGAAATGACAGTCTAAGCAGTATATACGAGTCTATGATGGAAGGACATATTCATATCTTTCTACATTCACTAACTATAATACTTCAACTTCCTTTGTTTCCTACATTATTACCAGAGATTTGATTTGAAGCAATCGGCACAAGGTATTAACTACCCTTAAGCTAATGGGGAGATGGCCAGAAACGTGGAAATAGCAGTAGATAGCACAGACATCAGGCGATGCATCGGTTATATAACCGGTTATATGGGGGGTAACTAACTGTATTCGAACGGAAGCAAGCTTCGTCTTGACGAACACCTGGTGACTACGTTGGGGGGGAGTTCTTCATCCACACTAGTGAGATTTAAATAAATACTGTGAATAGTACAAAGACCATCAACAAACAGGCGGGATTCCACACCACACGCAACCGAGTACATCAACTAAAAACCCACAGAAAGGAAGAAGTTGGCAAGTCGGGCAGCAAAGTCAAGTTCAACATTGGTTTGCTGCGAAGATTACAACTAACCAAGGGGGGCATAGGAGTCAAATAGGTTCTATCTAGCAAGGCCTAGAACAGGAACGTTTAGGACAGACTTAAGCCTTCAATAAGAGAACCGAAGAAGAAGGAAGCAACAGAGATCAGCCCGCTGGGTTCAATTGCTCTACCACGATCCGAAAAGTAAAGTTCGAAGTATGGCGGGTGTATCAAAACCGCTTCGTGTCTGTGTTGGTGTTCATTAAGGAAGCGTCTTCTCACCACTCCTCTTTGTTCTTGTTATGGACACCGTCACACGGGATATCCAACGTCCAGAGCCCTACACACTGCTTTGTGCAGATGATGTTTTCCTAGCATCTGATAGCAAAAATGATCTCGAGCAATTTGTTCAAAAATGGAATGATCGCCTCATGCAACACGGTCTCAGATTGAATTTAAACAAAACTGAATTTTTGACGACCAATCCCCATGAAAAAGTCACAATCACTGTCAGCGGCAGTGATCTGGCCAGAACTGAGCAATTTAAATACCTTGGGTCAACGCTATCAGCCAATGGAGAACTGCATTATGAAATTGCTTCACGCATTAACGCAAGCTGGATGAAGTCGCGTTCCACAACTGGTGTTCTTTGTGATCGACGTATCAACGAACGTCTCAAATCTAAAATTTACCGCAATTTCGTCCGTCCAGTCGCTCTCTATGGTTCTTTTCATACATAAAAAGTTGCGAGAGAGACGTCTTCGATGGTATAGTCACGCAATTCATGCAAACGAGAATTCACTTGCCAAGGTTGGTCTGAACATCGAAGTCGATAGTAAACGACCAAAAGGCAGACCTAAACAACGGCGGCTTGATACGCTGGATGGGGATTTGAAAACCTCGAGATTGCACCCAGATCAGGCATTCAATAGAGCCAAATGGCGAAACCGATTACGACGAGCCGACCCCGCTTGTGAACGGGAAAAAGGCTGAAGAAAAAGAAGAAGATAGGAGAAATTATGAACCGTCTGAAAGTTGTAGTCTCCTATCTCGCTTCGCTTCTTCGTTCTTTGGTGTTGACGTTGCTGACGTTACCATCCTGTACTTCCTGTACGTAGGTAGGTAGGACCAGTAGTGGCATCAATAACACTGCTCCGCACTGTGAACAATAGGTTCAATACTCGTCGTAGCACCGCCAGGCTGAAATTGCAAGCAGGCAGACAAAATGAAGTGCTAAGCGTCTACCGAAACAACCTCATCTCCAGTAAAACATCCGTAGTTGAAGTTCTGTACAGATTCAAACACAAGCTTTCTGTTATGAAGTCGGTGACAAGAGTATTTCACACTCCAGATATATTCAAAATGCAACATACGCGAGGAACTCATGGACATTTTTTGAATATCTCAATGAATCCCACCAGAGCGTCCAGATAGTGTAGTTTTCAGTAACGGAGTGATTCCGCGAGTATTGGGGTGATTTCCCATCCCTACTCGGTATGAGTGAATTACCGCCGGATAGGATACGGTCCAGAAAAAATGGTAGTCTTCCTTTAGCTTAGGCAGGCTTCTGCCTGGCTGATACCTTCTACGAGGCAGTTGAGCGGACCCTCAAAATCTGTCCCAGGTATGATATTAAAATCATACTTGAAAGGTTCATCAGCCAAGTAGGGACTGAGCCCGTATACAGGCGAAATGTATCTGGTTTGGCCCAAAAGTAGTCCACAAACATAGGCGGGCCTCTTCAGCCGGGCCCACCTTCAACCAAATTGACTACGTGCTAATCGAAAGCTGCCACCTCGACGAATCGGACCACTATTTCGTTGGCATAGTGTTCCAAGCTCGAATAACAATACCACCTCGAATCCCCTCTGACAATCAGGCAAGAGTGAATACTGAAGCCATCCATTGCAGATTCCTCCATAACACCTATAAGGGGGAAATGGATGCCGCACTGACCGCAGCTGACAAAGGTTCTGAAGATGGAGCGTCAGCAAGTGATCTTCACAACCAATTGAAACCGTTACTATTGGTACGCATTGGTTGGCTGGCGATTTCAATACCATGGCGTCCATTACAGGCCCGATCTAATCACCAAATCCCGACGGTTATCTATGCAGGACTTTATATTTCTCCTTCTCCTCATTTTGTGGAGGTGGATTTAATACCTAACTGCCAGGTGTCGCTGATAGCCTCCTTGATGGATAATCCCATTATAAAGTTCTTGCATTTTCCTCACATACCCCATGAGACCCTGCGGTATACAGCCATTCAGAGTGAAGTCAGATTGAAGCTATCCCCCTACTCCCTCTTTTTGGGCTAAAGACTGGTTACGGCGGTCATAATTCAGGCCATATGCGATAGTGCTCAATTTCGGAAAGAATTTCAGTATTTATTGAATAAAATAGAAATTTAAAGGAAAAATCACATCACAAAAAAATAAATGATTTCCAAATTATATACTGTACATAGATGGTATCAAATGGGGCTTCAGATAATTGCTATATTCTGTACAAGTTAGTAAATCGACTTCTAATCATCCTCTAAGAAATAATTTCGAATATGGCCGAAAACTGTACGGCAACGGGCACCTGGGTACCTAAATAGTTAGGGGGGATTTTTCACTAGAATCATAATAGTGTGCAAGATTTGAAAATGAATTTGTACTTTTGAATTAGGAAAAATAATTATTTATTCATATAAACAATTAGGCTGTTACTGAGTGAGTATATGAATATCTTTTCGTATGTTACATATAACTCAATGAATCTTGTACTCCTCGTTTTGTGGATGTAAAAAAAAATTGATAATTGATTATGTTTACCGTAAATTTAGGGCATTCTTGCGGTAACCAATGAATAATGACAATTCATTTTTGTGGAACCTCAAGAAAGAATTACGATTGATTTTCCATGGTTTGCGGTTTTATTTATAATTTAGAAAGGACCAAATTACCAATATCCTTGAGGTATTATATTACAAATCAGACATACAAAAACTGTAAATAATATCGTGGAGTTATATGTGCTCTTCCCGTTGAAAGACTATCGCTTTGGCTCGGGATAACTTCCATCCATATTCGGCCACAAAAGCCAGGCAGCTGACGTAAAATAAACATATTTCCCTTCCTCCCCCACAAATACTCTCACGACGTTTCGCCTTATATTTCCGGAGCCCGAGATAGAAGGAACTTCACAGTTAATGTCCTTTCTTTGTATAGTTATTTATAAAATATCTCTTGTCTGAAATTCGATTATGGCGCGGATGATTGTTATTAAAATTTGAGTAGCGTCAATTTTTAATTTAACTTGCATTAATGCCAGGCGATAGGTATTCGGATATAACAATGAAATCCATAGATTGCCAACGCCAGTATTATGTAAATATTATGTACATTTTGAATCTTTGATTGCAATTAAGTCAAAACTGAGTTTGTACTGAATAATAAAAATCACTCTTCATTTACATTACTTTGAGTTACGAGCAATACTTTTGATATTGATTTTGATTTTATGATTCAGTCAGCTCCGTCTGCTTTTATGGGCATCTGGTCTCCGCAGAAAGAAACAGAGAATTCACTTTATTTGAATTCGAATCGATAACAATTTGAAAGGATAATGGGTAGGGTTTGCGAAAGAGAAATAATTGCATTGATATTTCAGTTTAAACATGAGGTTCGTTTGATGCAGTTCGTAGGGGCAGGTATGTATATACATATTTAAGGGTCGTTTTATTGGATTGTATTCAGTCGCGCATAGGATGTTTGTGCTTGCTATTAATTGATCATTCAAATCTTATTCACCATTACCAACAACATTTGTGTTACTTTGGAGGAAAAAAAGTTCTACTTTCTCCAAATCGATCTTCAGTTTTACTGAGAGTTACTGAGACCGAAAAAATTTACTCGCAGATTCAGGTATTCAGGCTAATTGTGACTGTGTCCATTCAATCAAATTAGATTTTTATCAGTATACACAGATATATATAACACAACCCTAATTATCTTACACAGAAAAATAATCACAAACGTGCAATAAACAGAACTATTGACTTTTTGGCACGCAATGTCAGGTTTTGCAGGAATCCTGGTTATAAGCAACAATTTGGAACTACTCGGTTGACATGGATGCAAAATAAAACTCGTTTAAATATAACGTAACTGATAGCAAAACACTGAATTTAGTGCATTCTAATGTGAATGATGATAATGGTTTCAAATACCTGCTCAGTCTATTCACTCTTTCTCCAATACTTTGGAACATGACAAGCCCTAATGGTATACCAACCATTGCATAACACATAGTAAATAACTTGCCACCAATTGTGCTCGGTGTTGAGTGACCGTATCCAATAGTTGTTAGTACGGTTGTGGCATAGTAGAATGCACCAGCAAATTTCCATTGTTGTCCGGCCTTATGTGGCTCGGATTTTAGCACAACCGTTTCCATCACTTTGAAGTCTTCTACTGATATATTGTATTTTTTTATAATCATGTCTTCAATTGCTGAAATAAACAAAGATAATTTCGTTAATTATGGTATTACTTTTCATTAAATAATATAGTAATAAGAGATTGAAAGTGATAACAATTATTTAGGGATGCACAGGATGACCAGACGTTCTGCATTTCAGATTACAGTAATGCGTTTTGGGTGCTACTTTGCAAAAAAAATTGTCCTGCATTATGATGCTTTTAACCATTTTTTACTGCATTATGTAAAACATCAAATAATAAATTGCCTAAAAGCCAAGTTCAAGATGTCCTTATTTCTGTCCTTAGATCTAGGTCAAACAGTGAGGTTGGCATGTATACAATTTTTAAACAAAAGAGTGTATACACTGGAAACTAGATCTTATACTTCGTTTAAACAAAAAGTGAATTTACAAGAAAACCTCACTGTCGATTGCAGGTGCGTTAGAACGTTTTTAAGGAACAAAGCGACATTTATTCCAAGTGCCCATAGCAGAAAAAGTTTTCCCAAGTTTTTGGTAAAAATCACTTGAAAATCCTATTTTCTCTCAAAAAGTTTTTTTTTTGGGATCATTCTATTTATGAAATTCATCATCATCCGGTATCCGGTCTAGACCTGCCTTAATAAGGAACTCCAGACATCCCAGTTCTGCGCCGAGGTCCACCAATTCGATATCCCTAAAAGCCGTCTGGCGTCCTGATCTACGCCATCGTCTTCTTTTTCTATCATATAATATATTGCCCTTATAGACTTTCCGGGCTGAATCATCCTCATCCATACGGATTCAGTGACCCCCCCACCGCAATTTGCTGAGCCTGATTTCATCCACAACCAGATGGTCGTGGTATCGCTCATAGATTTCGTCGTTATGTAGGCTACGGAATCGTACATCCTCATGTAGGGGGCCAAAAATTCTTTGGAGGATTCTTCTCTCGAACGAAGCTAAGAGTTCGCAATTTTGTTTGCTAAGAACCCAAATCTCCGAGGAATATATAAAGACTGGCATAATCATAGTCTCCGTCTGGATGGCGCAAATGGTTAGAGCACTGGGCTCTCGTAGCAGAAGGTGGCGGTTCAAATGTCACTGGTGGGAGAGCGATTTGTTATCGTGGCTGTATATCGGATACCAGTCGCCTCAGCTGTGAATGAGTCCCTGAGTCAAATCAGGGTAATAATCTCGGGCGGACGCAATGCTGACCACATTGCTTCCTACAGTGTACTGTAGTGTACCGTAACGGTCTTGACTGAAGTGCACTAACACACTTCAAGGCCCTGATACAATATGGATTGTTGCGCCAACGATTATTATTATTATTATAATCATAGTATTGTACAGTAAGAGCTTTAATCCAATGGTGAGACGTTTCGAGCGGAACAGTTTTTGTAAGTTGAAATATGCTCTGTTGGCTGCCAACAACTGTGCGCGGATTTCATCGTCATAGCTGTTATCGGTTGTGATTTTCGACCCAAGATAGGAGAAATTTTCAACGATTTCAAAGTTGTAGCCCCTTATCTTCATTGTTTCTGTTTGAACAGGGCGATTCGATGTTGTTCGTTCTTTTGATGTTGGCGCTGACATTGCTACCATGTACTTCGTCTTGCCTTCATTAATGTGCAGTCCAAGATCTTATGCCATCTGCTCGATTTGGATGAAGGTAGACTGTACATCTCGAGTTGCTCTTCCCATGATGTCGATATCGTCAGCGTAGGCCAGTAGTTGGATGGACTTGAAGAGGATGGTGCCTCTCGCATTTACATCGCCCTCACGAATCACTTTCTCCAGAGCCAGGTTGAAGAGGACACATGATTGACCATCCTCTTATCTTAGACCGTTGTTGATGTTGAATGGTCTCGAGAGTG
Source organism: Hermetia illucens (assembly GCF_905115235.1). NCBI lineage: Eukaryota > Metazoa > Arthropoda > Insecta > Diptera > Stratiomyidae > Hermetia > Hermetia illucens. The sequence goes on along the minus strand of NC_051853.1, from coordinate 94,388,165 downwards.
ATCCTGCTGCTTTTATCAGGCCTAGCACATTGGTCATGGTCAGCCTAGTTAGTCTTATCAATTTCGTCGTGATAACGAATTCTCTCATGGCCGTGTATAGTTTTACCCTGGCTATGCTGTCGTAGGCGGCATGTCTGCAGATGTTCACCTAAAACAGATATAAACAAGTCACAATACCGGGAATTCGACGCTTCGGGTGTAAAGGTTTAGTGTTCACCTTTTGTGAGAAACTTTCTATGTACACTCGCAAACAACTAAAAATTAAAAATAGTCCTTGATATGTCTCCAAACTCCAACTCTGCCGTTCATATGAGTTCACTTTATTTGATGGTGATGTCATACAAGTCAGAGAGAGAGAGAGAGTGCAATAAATTCATGTGAAATGGCTATCATGCTAATAATAGTTGGATTGTCTTCAAACTTTTCAAAATTATGTCTAATATTATCACTTATAATGATGTCAACTTTTCTACTTCTGGAATGTAAATTTCTAAAATATAGTAATATGGGATTATTAACTTAACAGATATCGTAATGGGATTTATTTTGAGGCCTAGATTTTGGGTAGATGCATCATTGTGATTTTTCTCAGATTTTTCGGTTAAATAGGTTCTGGCAACGAAACCTGTTTCACTTTTTGGGACACATATTTTGAATCCTCACTCCCCCTGCGTTTCACCCGATATCGGAAATGAGATCATTTTCGGAGTACTAATTGGGCTTTTTTTCTTGTTTGTGTTGGTCCCCCCTTTCACATATATGGGGAGCTCTCCTTCAACCTAGGACAAAATGATGCTACTCGTTGCACGTGTAGCGGTTCATAGACCACATATTCTCACTAAATTTCAAGACGATAGCGCCAGGCGTTTTGAAGTAAATCTCGTGTGACGAACAGACATTGCATCGATTCACGATTCTCGATTATGATTACATGACTACGTGATTACATCGTTATCCCGATTATGATTGCAATCATGTATTCATGAAATTCATAATTATGATAAAAATTAGGCAATGACGGCTTTCCGGTTTCCTACCAGGGCAGCCATCCGAGATCTAGGCCTCAAAATATATCCCATGTCGATACCTGCTCAAATAAAGTTCTTCTTCTCTTATTTCAGTCTTTGTCCCGTTCACAAGCGGGGTCGGCCCGTCGTGATCGGTTTCGCCATATGGTTCTATCAAATGCCTGATCTGGATGCAATCTCGAGGCTTTAAAATCCCCATCCAAGGTATCAGCCACCATTGTTTCAGCCGGCCTTTTGGGCGCTAACCATCGACTTCGATGTTCAGACCAATTTTGGCAAGTGAATTCTCGTTAACGCGAATTACATGACCATGCTATCTAAGACGCCTCTATCTCAATTTTTCCACAATCGGTCGCGGCTATCTTCATTTCGGATGTGGTCAAACCGTGTCACGCCACTAGTCCAACGCAACATCTTCGTCTCCATTACCGCAAGACGCCGTTAATTGTCTTTTATAGTCGGCCAATACTCAGAACCATAGAGAGCGACAGGACGGACGACATCTCGATAAATTTTAGATTTGAGACGTTTGTTGATATGTCGATCACAAAGAACACCAACTGTGGAATGATACTTCATCCAGGTTGCGATAATGCGAGAAGAAATTCTATAACGCAGTTCTCCGTCGTGTGATGGCATTTACCCGAAATATTTACATCGCTCAGTTCTGGGCAGGTGACTGCCGCTGACAATGATTGTGCCTATTTCATGGAGATCGTTCGTCAAAAATTCAGGCCAAAAAAATATAGGACATCATTCTGGGAAGTTTGATCGCAATCTAAATATTATTAACAAAGTTATAGAAAATCAAAGTTTTGCATTTCACATAAATTTATTGCATAGATGTGTAGATGTGTATAATATGATTACCACATAAAGTGAACATATATGAATGGCGGGTTGCATGGGGGCATCTAATTTTCCTTTCTTAGCTTTTTTTAGTTATTTGCATATCAGAATCAATTACTGGAGATAGACATGTGTATGTATATGTGTGCGCAAATGAAGAATGTAGTTTGCAGGTAGTATACAATAAGATGGGCATGTGTGTTCGTTAGTACCAGCGAAATTTAATTTACGTCCGTATGTGTATGCTTTGGAGAACGAGCATTCTTAGCTATGGAGGAATGGAAAAATGTGTATAAAGAGCTCCTCACATAAAATGAATATCAAACCTTTTTCAAGCGCCGAGTTTCCAGTATTCCAACGTGTTAAGCTTTTGAGTGAAACAAAACTTTACTCAAATCGGATCAATGTCTGTCTATCCGTCTGTCACACGAGATTTACTTTGAAAGTTATCGTCATGAAATTTGGCGAGAATATTTGGTTTGTGAACCGGTACGCAAGTGGCACCATTTTGTGTTGGGTTTAAGGAAGGTTTTTTTCACAGAATATGGTCATATAGGATATCAAACGAAAGGGTTCAGTTAGTACTTTTTCAATATGATCTTCTTTCTTGGAAAAACACAGGAGAGTGATGACTCAAAATGTGTACCCCAAAAAGTGAAAGAGGTCTCGTCCGAAGAATCTGAAAAAAGCACCAATGCATTTCTACAAAATCCAGGTTTCAAAATACATTACGATATCTCCATAAATAAAGTTAATAATAGCATATAACTATATTTTAGAAATTTACGCTAGAAGTATGAAAATTGGCATTAGCAATGATATAGGATTCCAGAACGTTTGAAGGTAATCCAACTATTACTAACAAAGTTATAGAAGGTCAAAGTTATATATTTCACATCAATTTATTGTATTCCAGCGGTTATGAGACATCTACCAATGGTCTTCCGTAGATGACCCAACACTTCGGTTAGTTATTATCTTCAAAAAAACGTAAAAACAGTCGTAATTATATAACCTTAATATTCATATTCAGGTTCAAATATATCAAAAGGCGCGTGGTCTTCATTTAAAGGAATGAGAAGTAAACGTGTGGCTTCGAACAAGGACAAAATTTACTTCTTTAGAAGTAATAGTAAGTAATAGTATTTTGCAATTTCAGTAAAAATTAACTTTTTTGAGTTATGCCACACAGTATGCGGTAATAGACAATGTTAGGATGAGCATAATATTTATTTTTTTAATATGTACATATATTTGAAAGTTTGAAAATATATGAAGGAATATTTTGAATTCATAGCTATTTGCAGAGAAGGGTCTTTACATAAGATGAACACAAAGCCATTATGCCTAAAGAGTCCAGCTTCCGGCTTTCCGACTTGTCCTGATGGTAAAATGCTGGTAAACAGACAGGTGGAAATACCAACAAGTATCATTTCTATTATGATGAATACAATCGGGTTGCATACAGTGTAATGTAATGTCACCGTTAATCTGGAGTATAGTAGTAGACGAATTTTTACAAGAGCCAACTAATACTGAAGTAAAGGTATGCCAATGACAGGTATAGTGTCCATGGCGTGGTTTGCGGCATGTGGAACATTTTGCTCGCCTTGTACGATGACAAATTGATGAAGGAATGCATTTGCTAATATGCAGCATTTGCAGCATGTTTTCACACGGTTTGCCATTCATTCGCTACTGAAATACATTCCTTCCAATTTTCTAACGTAATTTTTAAAATGATCAATTCAATTCTTCTTTTCATAATTGTGTTTTCGAAAACCTATCACTTTCTACCTTTCCCCAAAATCCACAATCCATTTTAAGTATTTCAAATTTTAACATAACAAAAAAGAGTTAGAGTGGTGCAGGTTGTCGATGTAGGTGAATTATACCGTCTGCTCATATTCCTACGACGCTGACGATAGTGAGTGAAGTTATACTTTTCAGTTTTCAGGAAGTGAATTGGCACTCAAACGGTTCAAATCTCAGCCAACGGACCCTCCTTCAAATGGTGGATGTGCTACTATGACGAGAGCTGTCTGGCGTTGTCATTCTTTACGAACGCCCTATTCGCTTTCACTTGAAAAAAGCAACTTGGCTAGGCCGTTTATGAATTCACATAAGCAATACTTGAGTCATAAGAGAGCCGAAGTTTTGCTGGACCCTGTAGCACTTTCGCGTTTATGAAGAAATAAACCCAAAAAAAATAAGGTTTCACTAAACTAATTTGCGGAACCACTAATTTAATTCGCGACCTTCATGATGACTGAAAGTGAATCTTGCGCCACGAAATACACCTGAACTTTCGGATAGAGTATTTTTATATTAAGTTTATATGCAGTTTCTTGCAAACAAGTCTATGGAATAAATCAAAGGGTCAAGGGGTAGTATAGGTCCCAGGGCGAAACGTGAATTGATACCCACGATGCAGCGTAAAACCTGAGAAACGCCTGCTGAACCAACACCAACAGCTCTACTACCAAACCCGATCTCCACCCCCACGTGCTGACCGCTAGGAGCTTTTTCTTAACGAAAAGTTGCAGACGGAGGATAAAGGCGAGTCTCCCGTGCCTAAAAACGAGACAAACTGTACTAACTGGTCCTCCAGATCGGGGGTTGGGTAAGGCTGACAACCCTACAAGGAAAACTGATGTTACGAAGTCACAGAAGGAGCCTCGGACAGGATGGACTTCAAAACGACGAACTCGGCAACGACAATGGAATAACGATTTGCGCATTTTTTCGTGGAACGTGCGCTCCCTGTATAGAAATGGAGCTGGCAAGCAGCCGATACCCTGTCCCAATATAGGGCTGATGTAACAGCGTTGCAGGAGATGCTTTGGATAGGGACCGGCTTCCTGGAGAAGAGCCACTACACCATATATTATAGTGGCCATCCAGTGAACCATGTGCTCGGAGTAGGTTTCTTAGTCAGCGAAAAAATGAAATCTGCTGTTATCGGCTTTTAAAATATAAACGAACCGCTATGCACTCTGCGCTTAGAACTTAGAAATTTTAATAGCCAAGTAGGAACGGAGAGCACATTCACGCGATACGATATCTTACATAGGGATATCAATGATAACGGACTGCGGATTATTCAATTAGCAGGGTCACACGAAATGGTTGTTGGAAGTACCTGGTATGCGCGGAAAGCGATCCACAAACAAACGTGGGCCTTTCCAAAAAGAGTTAGAACGGCTGGTTTGACTATGAATGTATGCTAGCTACGGAACGGAAGAATGCTGCATACCGAGTTATGTTGCATTTTCAAAGGACGCAGGCACGCGCGAACACCTATCACGAACTCCGTCGAGCGGAGGAGCGACTTTACGTGTGTGAGTGCTTCTTTATATAATTCGTAGAACACAACATGACTACGAATTACATTGAACGCAAATCCGCTTTTTTTACCAGAGCTTGGCCAGAGCTGTAAAGATTTTTTTTTTGAGAATTGTGGGGTCCTAAGTTCACATCAAATTAATGCTGGGCCGGACCAAATGGGGAGCCATTTGCTCCCTCTCTTTTTGGTCCACGGACCCTTCGTTTAGGGCACTCAACATCTGCGAGCCGCTTCGTTCACGCTGCTCCCAGGGCAGAGGTGAGGCAGCGTCTGACGATTTGCCTCTGCTCTGGTAAGAAACAGTAAAGCCGTCATCGCCTGACAGTTTTATCCGTACAATTCATCGGCTTAAAAATCATAAGTCTCCAGAAGCTGATGGAATCACAGCCGAATTGGTTAAATATGGTTAATATCACACGGAACGGTTCATCAAATTATATATATATATAATATATTATAAAAAGGTGAGATATCCACACAGGGCAGTAATTATATAGGTATCACGTTGCTGAGTACTATCTATAAGATATTCTCCGTGATCTTACGAAGTCAGATAGCCCCATATGCCCAGACCATCTTTGGTCCATACCAAGGAGGCTTCACTCCAGACAAATCAGCAACAGATCAGATTTTCTCTCTATGGCAAGCGATGGAAAAAAGGTTGGTTTTCATCGACTTTAAGGCCGACTATAATGGCATAGTCAGGACGAAATTGATAAGACTGACTAGGTTGATCCTGACCAATGTGCGAGGCCAGATAAAAGCAGCAAGATCACTCTCAAGACCATTCGACATCAACAACGGTCTAAGACAGCGGGATGCCCCATCATGCGTCCTCTTTAATCTGATCCTGGAAACTGCGATCCGTAATGCTGAGGTAAATGCGAGGAGTACGATCCTCTTTAAGTCCAGCCAACTACTGGCCTATGCTGACGATATTGACATCATGGGAAGAACGATACGAGGCACACAAACTGCCTTCATACAGATCGAGCAGTCGACGCGAGATTTCGGGCTGCAGAACAATGAAGGCAAGACAAAATATATAGTGGCAACGTCAGCACCAAAAACCAACCAACTAATAACATCAAGCCGCACTGGTCAAACTGGAAGAATAAAGATAGGAGACTACAACTCCGAGACCGTTGATAATTTCTCCTATCTACGGTCGAAGCAGCTACGACGATGAAATTCACGCGGTTGTTGGCTGCTAACAGAGCCTATTTCAGCTTACGAAAATTGTTTCTTTCGATACGTCTCACCATATGGTCAAAGCTCTTATTGTACAGGACTATGATCTTGCCAGTCCTTATGTATTCTTGACTTGGGCTCGGCGCAAAATCGGGATGTCTCGAGTTCCTTATTAAGACAGGCTTAGACCGGATACAGGTTGTTGCACCGCTGTTGATGATAAAGATTTTATATTCCGGATAGTCGCAACCATCATCTCAAACTTTGAACACTTTTGTCCTGAAAACATGTTTTTCAAATTTTTCTCAAGAGCTATCAAATCGATTTTAATATTTTTTTTATGATAATGGTCACAATACCCGTTATTATGGCCAGAACTAGGATTTCCGAGATTCATTGAAATTTTATTTTTCAATCGATTCCGTAGGTTCTGTTTCGGGTCATAGTTTCAAACGTTCTAAGCAAAACCGCACTTTCTTCACGGTTTCGCGCTTTGATCAAAAACACAGGGGAAGTTACATCAAGTCTCATAAAAAGGGTAATTTCAACATCAAATACAACCCTTGTATAACAACAAGAACAACAACGGAATACATTTTTTATTTTAATTTTATCCTTTACCTTCAAAATAAAAAGCACCACAAATCCATATGTTATTTCATTTCAGGGATAACACAATCTTAGAAACACGCTACTAATTGGGCTTTGAATGTGAAAAGTGCCCCCAAGAAACTAAATAAAATAAATATTTCAGCCGACTGTATGGCTAACTGGTGCAGTTCACCCTTAAGTGGATTAGGATGACAACATCCTCAAATAAAATATTTGACTGTATACATTATCAAACGGACGATTTCATTTTTCTCCTTTTTACTGCCGAAACTCACAAAAAAAAGGTTTTGTTTAATAACCATTTCATTTCACCCAAAACAATAAAAATTCTAAAATTTGCAAAGAGGATCTGCAAAACAGTCAAGTTATAATGTCACAATGTCCTTCAGAAGGAATTCAATCCTTGCTGATAATTCTAAGCAAAGGTGATTATAAAAAGTCGAAGCATTGAAGGACTGTGATTGCAATTGGACGCTGCATAAAAATCAAAAGGTTTTCGTGACGGTAGTGAAGGGCATAGGAAATAATCGTTACCTACCCAATAATGGCGGAATTAATCGTACTAAGCAAGTTCATGCTTTTTGTATGTTTAAGCTCTCAAAAAACTCTTGAGCCACTCCCAATTTACTGCATTAATGAAATGTTTTATATCAGTTTCTTGCAATATTTTGAATTTCCAATTAAGGGGAAAATTCCAAAGTTCTGCTAGTTAGAGACACTCTTACCAACAATTTTAGATGAGTTTCTGAAACGAGAACCACCTCCAGAGATATTAAATTAGGAAATTTCCTCATATTTGAAATTCCGGAGCGAAGTTTACCAATAATGCAACCATATCTTAGTGAATACTTTTGTCCTGGAAAAGACACCGTTTAGTGCGTTAAAGAATGTCTTTAGACTTCAAACACTATTCTCAGCGCACTCTTTTTAGTGTAACCATCTACCCGCATGATTTCTCAGTAGAAGGGCAAAATATATTTCAAAAAGTTCACGGGATTCTTTCCTCATGAAATTATCTCAGGAGTTCTTCCTTCCTGTAGAAAAGGGGAATGAAATATGACTTTCAACAAATATCGTCTAGTAGGACATCAGATGAAAGTGGTAGGAGGTAATTCCTTTGAGCCTTTCGTGTTTGTAAACTGCTCGGGTGGCTGCGAATTTCGTACGTCAGTATTACGCTATGTACTTATGATGCTCAGGCTCGCTTCAATATCAGCTACTAACCGTATCACTACATTTTGTACGTCATCCATTATACTTTGGTTGGTCTCCTTTTAATCTAGAAAAACTGGGTCCCTAGAGAACATTTTCCGCACACCTTCTGCCTTCTCTAAAGCATACGCGGAAAACCTAAAAATTGCAGTCAAATGAAAGTTCACGAAAGTACTAAAGTAATCCAGTTTAAAATGTTGGCTTTTTTGTTAACCTAGAGGAAACACTGTATAGGAAATTATTATAACGAAGCAATTCTGGCCATTAGGGAAATTAGCGAACTTAACTGAGCAAAACTGTATTTTCCATAGTAATTGGGCTTTCATTGTTACAGATTGTTACATTGAAACAATGGTCAACTGCAGGATTATTACAACGATTGCTTCTAATAAGAGGATGATAGTGGCTCCACGTACAAATGCCAAGTAATTATCCGATTTATGAATAAATCTGGAATCTTTAGTATGTTTTTTCGTAATTTAACTATTTAATACTTAACTAACTAATACTATTTACATGAAAACCACTGTGCTTATAAGTCTTTTCAAATGGGGTAGCACTATGTTTCAACGCTTGTTGCTATGGAAGAAAAGAGGAGGGTAAGGCAAGGACGGATTAGGAGAAGGAAGGCAGGTTATGAACGATGTGAACCTTTTTGCCCGGTTGGTGTGGAAATAGAAACTTCTATAGGGGATTATTTTCTTTCGAAAAAATTATTATCATTACATTATTATAACTAAGGAGTTAGGGTAGGGCAGGCACCTTTTAAAGAACTTCTTCGCGTATGGATATTACATAAGGCAAAATATTTAGTTCTATCTTCAGTAAAATAAAAATAAAATGCTGAGATCAAGGGAAGAAATAGATAAAGTATACTTGAAGCTACTCCACCATGGCAAATCCTACCTGATTCCTCTTGGTGACAAATCCCGCGACATAAAGACCAAAACAACTGATTAGCTGTCGTTTCCAAAAGTGATCATGCCATTTAACAAACCTCGGAAAAAGTCTAGGGTATCTACCTCAGTCGACGCAACAAGACGAATCCCGGTCTTGTCGACACAAGTTTGTTTTTGACGCATGGATGGCAGGACGTAAGCAAAGTATTCCGAGACATATAAATCCTTTTTCTGCACGCTAAATGTTGGTACCTGCACAGATAAGACGAAGAAGCTTGCAAGAGCAACTCGGTGCATTGATATCTGGGCTCTGCGAGAAACTGGATAATGATGGAAAAACTGCGAGCACGTGACGTAGCCTACGAACTAAATATGGCGCCGGTATCTCTAAGGGGGCCTGCCGTTGACTATTCGTCATTACGGGTGAATTTAATGATCATAGCAAAAAGCCAGACGGCATCGAAAGGAATGGGAGTAAAAGGTTTGGAACATGCAATGAGGTTCGCGAGCGTAATGCCAATTATATCGACACTCATGACCTGGTGTCACCTTCCCATATTTTGCATACACAGTATGGCTAATAAGTTTCCAAACAAAAATCTTATACATAAGTACAAGAAACGCAATCTGTATGAAAATGCACCAAGCATAAAGTTGGAAACCTAGCGAAAGAGTGGACAAAGTTTCAGCAGTGTAAGTTGCCTAACAACCAAGAACGGGCTTTTCGTCTGTTGCATGTTTTATGTGTGTATTTAAATTACGAACAAGGGAACAAAGAAACACGATTAAATTGTCTGTCAAGTTGCAAAAATCCTTCACAGAAATATTCAAAATGATTCAAAAGGCATATGGAAAAGATGCTCTGTCTGATACAATAGTATTCACATGGTAGGGATGGTGCGGATTGACAGAAGACGATGTAAGGAGTAGTCGACCATCAACACAACGCATGGAAGAAAACGTCTCTGCGGTGTGCGCCTGCTTCATCGCTGAGTCCCGTTTAACACTCTGAACAATCACGGACGAATTAAACATGTCGAGAGACCCCGTAACTACCATTGTTTATTAGGATTTGGGACGCAGAAAAATTTGTGTCTGGTTTGCACCCCTATTCCCCAGCGAAACAGAAGCATTATCGCGTGGATTGCAGTCGTGATTTGAGTAAAACTGTGAAAATAACCCTGATTTTTTAAACCCTACTGTTACTGGCGAAGCTGATGTTTCCTTTATGATCCAGAAAAGAAACTTCAGTCAACTGCGTAGTTCGGTTTCCAACCCTCATGACCGAAAAAGTGAAGAGTAAAAGTTGCGCGTAAAGACACTGCCTATTCCTTTTTTCGATTCTAAAGGACTCGTACACTATGAATACGTTCCGTATGGTCAAACAGTCAATGCTTTGTTTTATCTGAGTGTATTAACAAGGGTTTTTGCCCATATCCGTCGCGAGAGGCCGAGTACCACGAACCCGGGAGTTGGCCTTTGTTGCACGATAATTCGCGGACTCATACCGCTCAGTGATGATGATGAATCATCCACCCTATTCGCTGAATTTGGCACCAGTAGAAGATGTGAACGCAATCCAGACGATGATGACAAAAAATCGCAAAGCGATTCCTATCGATGCATCCAATCAATACGTCTACTGGCTGTTTAGCTCGAGAATGGGATTATATTGAAGGCTAACATAAATAAATTATTTGATTGAAAAATCCGAGATTTTTGTTCCGGAACTTATTAAGCAAACTGTGTATAATTGGAATGGTAAGATGCATATCAACTATACTTTCATAAAACGCAGCACTGTCGCCGGTAGGAAAGCCATTCCCTATGAGACGGAAACGCCCATAGGCTATTGAAGACTTCTATTGTGTTAACGACAAAAACGGCTTCCCAATTGACGAATTGTGATGGAGAGATGGGTGGAGTACTGTAAACGTGCTTCTCTAGCACTTCCGCAAGTACTTAGTGAGTTTTGGAATTGGAAAAACCACGGCCATTCCGATAGGGGGGAGTCCTGCAGATTGCCTAAATTACTGTCCAATTCAGCAGTTATTCCGCACCATAGGGGCGTTCCGATATCACTCGCGAGCCTCGCGGTGAGCACGCAAGGCATACCTTTTGTGGTTAGCGTCCAGCCGCGAGCGTTATGTCAGTTTTTGATGGCCTTCGCATTGTGACTTAAAACCATTACGGCGAAATGTCAAATCAGCTGAGGAACAAACAGAATATTCCATTAAATCACATTGCATACAATACATACAATTAAATAAAGTATTTCCTAAATAATTACCTCCTCAAAATTTCATTTTGACAGGTAAATGCTCGCATGCCTGTTTTTGAACACATTCGCGGCATTTTTCAAATCGCTTTGAACCAAACTGGACTTTGTTTGGCTGCGGAACTGTTGACGCATGAAAACTCATCAACCTGTTAACATCGTATTTCTGGGTTTAGAGTATGCCACATAATCAGTGTCAGTAGAACTCTTGTGCTGGGTTATGTTGCTCTACGGTGATCCGACGAGTAAAGTTCGAACCATAGTAGATATTTTTAAACCACTTTCTAGCTCTGTTGATGTTCAGAAGGAAGCGCTTTCTGGTCACTCCTATTTATTCCTGTCAAGGACACTATTATACTTCCTGGAACATCCCACGTTTAATGCTCTACAACGCACCACACCAACGCTGATGTCGAGCGACTTATCCAAATGAGGAATGATCGTCTTGTGCAACACGATCTCTGATAGATTTTGATTAAAACAAAGCTTTTGACGGTCCAGCCCAATGAAACAGATACTATCGTCTAATTGACGCACCAGCGAACGTTTCAAATCCAAAATGTCACCCTCTATGGTTCGAACTGCTAGCGGCGATGGTAACATCACAATCGGTATGAAATTTCACCGATCGTGAAAAACTTGTAAGATGTTGGTGAAGATCCACCTAGGCCGCCATCGTAAAAAGTGAGAGGTTGTGAGAGGCCTTGTGGGGTTCCTATTGGATTACAATAAGGAGAAGACAGTTATTGCTGAACTTTTGCTTGGGTTTGCCGTCCTCATTGAAAGCTAAGGATTAGCTTGCATAGATTGGAAGTGAAAGAAGTGGTTTAGCTTATAAACGAGTTGTATTGCGAACGAAGACTAAAGATTAAAGCCATCATATAAACGGAGAGCTGACTACATGAAAATTGACATGACTCGCAACATGAAAAAATGTTGCTTGGAAATGGTTGGTTCGTTGTCGGTGGAGCAACACATAACATTTGCATATTAAAAAGCACTTTGATAATTCGCATTTTTATCTTTCATGTATACAGTGTGCATCAAAATTAACGGACAAACTTTATGCCAGGGTAAATCCTCATGCAATCCTTAGCAAAAAAATGAAGTACATTTTTTCCGATTTCTTAACCTTTAAATGGTTAAGACGGGCATTTTAATTTCAAAAAAAAAAAATCACTTCCTTTACACTACTAAAATAGTAATAATAAAAGACCCACGATAGCTTGGGTATTGGAATAAACGTCGAATCGCAATTCGTTAGTTAATTACTCTAGCATATAAAAGTTTGTTTGTGAAGGTAGAGTAGGCTGTGTAGAAATGTTAGCTTTCCAAATGCGTTTTTGCGTTTTTCTCCCTCAAAATGTTGTTTAACCCTATTTTCATTATTTTATAAATAATTAATACAATTTGTATGGTAATTTTGAAACACCCTGTATGTGTGAAGGATATAAAAGCGAGTTGTCAAAGTACTTTTTAATATGAAAATTTTATGTGCTTTTGCCTTCTGGCGGCCCTTTATCTTCCGCCTAGCTTTCTGACAATATTTGCCTTGCATTGGGGTTTTTTTTTACAGAATATGGTTATGTAGGGGAACTGTAAACGACAGTGAATTACAACTTTCTACGTTGAGTTTAAGGGGGTCATCCCGTATGTCGGGTTGGAGAAATCGATTTTTTTTTTGCATGAATTGCATCTATATATAGTGGAGAATGTGTGGACAAAGGGATTTTCCGATATTCCGAGTCCTTCAGAAATTACAGGGTTAAACAAGTAAGGAATTTGCAGCTGCGGCTAGAGTACTCGATGAGAAAGAGCATCGAATCTTTTTTTACCTGTTAGTTTCTTACCTAAGCCTTATAAATTTGAACACAGGTATAAATATAAAAAGATGAAAAACCAATCCATTGTCTAAACTTATTTGCTGTTTGGAATAAAAAGGATAATCCAGTCTAGAGTGAGCACTGAAAGGCTTTCAAGCTATACTCAGTTATTATTGTTGTAAGTATTGTGCTGTTTGTGTGTTCAGTGATTTTTTTAAATGGATCGTACGAAGGGTGATCGCTTTAACGTTCAACGTCATGCTCGCACTAAAAAACGAGTATTCCATGGGAATCGATAGTTATCAGAGAAGAAAAAGGACTTCGCATCAACATCAGCAAAGAAACTTTTAGCAAGCATGAACATGGAATGTTCCAATTGTGACTAGTTTTGTATATTGTATATTGGATTTTGCTGGAGTTTTCTCCGTTATTTCTAAAAATTTCTGCAAATAATAAAATATACGTAGTAGTAAAAAAGGAATGCGTAGGACATGTCGAGAAAAGAATGGGAACCGGCTTAGAAATGCAAAGAAGAATCACAAAGGCATTGGTGGAAAAGGGGCTGGAAAACTTACTGATAAGGAGCTCACTACATTTTTTGGGCTGGCTATTCGTCGACACGCAAATTCGATAGAAGGAATGAAGCAAGAAATTTGGGAAACTTTCTTCCATAAATATTCTACAGACGAAAATCCTCAGCATCAAAATTGTCCAACAGGCGAGGACAGTTGGTGCAAATGGCGCAAAGCGGAAGCTAAAGGAGAACTGGATAGTTTTCACCGCGAGAAGGCACCTTTGACTGAAGAAGTTCAAACAGTCATCAAACCAATCTACGAAGATTTGCACGAGATGATCTCTTGAACAGATGTTTAGGAGCAGAGACCCAGAATAACAATGAGTCGTTAAATGCATTAATCTGAACTTTCACTCCTAAACACCTTCATTCTGGGGCCAAGGTCGTAGAAATAGCCACTTTTCTGGCTGTAATTATTTTCAATGAAGGATTCAGTGGCATTCTCAAAATCTTAGTGACAATGGGATGTCAAGTTGGTCACATATGTCAGGTTTATGCCGACCACCGTAATGAAGCGCGAATTTGGCCGTCCGAACGACGTTCGACTGACCTCGCTAAAAGAGCCAAAATTGAAACCAGAGAGCAACAATCGGCCTTACAAGACTTTTTTGAAGAAACGGAGGGTGCTCTCCATGGACCAGGTATAGCAGATTAATGGTGAGCTAAAATTTTACTGTTGATAATCACATTTAAATTTTCAAATGCGTTTTTCTCGAAACTGCATCTTGAAAATCGGCTGCCACCATAGCTCAAAATCTATCCAACCAAATTCTTTGAAATTTTCACGGCTTCTTTAGTACACATTTCTACGGTCCGCAAACTAAGATAATTGCAATCGGACGGGTCGCTTTTTTTTATTCATAAAAAAACCGTAAAAAAACACCAAAATCCAAAAAATTGAGTTTAAAAGCCCTCCAAAAATTTACCTTTTAATATTTTCTAATTATCCTAGTTTGCGGACCGTGGAATATTGTCCACATTAAAATGCGTTTAGTTTTTTTTTCCTCAGATGAACACAGCGCCCTCCAGCGTGGCAGCAGAAAAACACCTTTTTTTGGAGATGGGTGCATAAGTTAACACGTATTCCGAAAATTAGCTACGATATCAAGCTGAAAAATTTATCACATATACTAGAGATATCAATAAACAGATCGTGAAAAAATCACGTTTCTATCTTTATCCAGTCCTTCAAAATAATTTTTCAAAAAAAGGCAAAAAAAACGGCCTTCACACGGGATGATCCCCTTAAGGAGAGGTGGAGGGTCCTCATGTATGCAAAAGGGGGTTGTAAATTCTTTTTCACCGAATGCAGTCTTGTCAGGTATCAAATGAAAGGTTTCAATTAGTACTTTTGACATTTGTTGAAAAGGCGAAAAGTGCAGGTGGTCGAAAATGATGATTTCTTTAACAAAACCATTCTCAGAAACTACCCAACCGAAAATTCTGGAAACAAAAGATTTGTGTGATTGAACCAATGAGCCTGTTTGGGAAAGGTTACTGAAATAGTCCAGTTTAGCTAGTTGTTTGAGGGTGAGATAGTGAAGATCGAAGGGAGTTAATTGATGCACTGACTTCAACTTCAAAGCTTTGATCAAGCATGTGGATAGTTTAGTTGTGGGATTTCATGAAATGGTTAGCTAGGACGCTTGCTGTTTCAAGTAGAAAATTTTTTTGTGGGGAGATGTTAAAGCGGTTATGAAGGTGGTTAGTATATAAGATCAATGCCCTTTCATGTATTAGAGAACAGTTCTGCAAAGAATGTTTATTTCTAAGTAGTCACCGTCATAGGGCTTGCTAGTAGCGGATGCCTCGTAGAATATCATCCGGAAGAGAAGTTGGGAAAATAGATAGAGAGAGTGTTAGGACGATCCGTCAATTGTCAGAGCTGAAACAATATGGCTTTGAGGGATTGTTTTATGAATCGCGAATCGCTTCGTGAGGGAATTGATGGCACCATGAATTCCGATGCTAGCGGTGTTTGGTGTTTGAAATTCGATGTTACTTAAATTAATACTGCTGGTTATCAGGAAATGGTGGATAAGAATGCATGTGGACAGACAGGCAAACAAACATTGAACCGATTTTAAGGTTTTGTATAGACAAAACCTTGAAGACTGAATTATTATGCACCCTGGATAAGTTGAATACATTTTCATTTTTAAATTTTGTATAATAACTTTTTAAACAAAGTAACTTGGCTCACTATACAGGGTGTCCCGTTTACGATTGCAGAAATTTTAATGGTGAATAGAACCATTCGTTTGAGGAAAGTTGTTACATGAAATCTACCTTTCACCTTTACAGAGCTATAGCGTTTTTCATAAGTAGTGCCAAACAGCTTAATCTGCCCAATATTATCATAATTTTTCAGTATCCTAATCATTTCATCCCAAATTTAATACCATTTTCAAAGATTATATAAAATTTTGTTCAAATAAATAATAGTAATATAAGTATGTTCAAACTTCAAAATTTCAAAATTTATTTTTCATCTTAATTTTAAAATATAATATTGTAACGGCGCAGCTTCGGCGCAAAACCGGGATGTCTGGAGTTCCTTATTAAAGTAGGCCTAGACCGGATACCGGTTGTTGCGCAGTTGATGATGAATATTGTAACGGTACCTTAAATCTACAAGCCTGCAAAGTCGACAAAAGTTACTCCATTATGTTGGCTGGCTTAATTATAGAAAATTTACGGGTATTAAGCAAATGAATCGCCACTTTTTATTGATTAGAACTACCATAATAACTAGAACTACCAAATCTAAGTCAATTTGCTTTACATCAAGAACACGTTCTCTTACACACGATGCGCAATATTCGTAAATTTTCCATAATTAAGTACACACCATGTTTGGCGTACCATGTGTCTTTTTGCAGCTTTTTTCATTAATACATATGTATATGAAGAACACATTGCAATCCTCTCTCATAAGCCTCGTTCTATAAGCAATATCCTTCTGAAAAATTCTAATATTTAACTCCTTTTAGTTATAATAACGTCTTAAAGCATTCTGGCTTGTTGAACGAATTTATTGCACTTTACAGAAAATACCTCACTAAAGGATTCAGACTAACTCCTCTACCTTCTGGAGCAATGACATTTTACCACTAGACAAATTGGAGGAAGACAAGTTCATATCTGGGCTCATTAGATGGACCAACTGCGTGAGTGCCAGTATCTCGATTTTGTACCCCAGGTTTGGACTTCAGTTGTATCACAGATACTTATGCTCCGTTTTGTGCTTGTTCTAGTGATGGAGGTTGATTTCTTCCACAAAATTCTCATTCTCAACAGTCTCTTTGAAAATAAAAATGAAAGAAGAGACTGGAAGAAGTGAACAGGTTCCATATACATATATATATAATAAATAATAAATCATTGAAAACCCCAAAGTTCATCACGAAGTACCTCTCAAGCTCGAGTGGTATCGATATACTTTGAAAAAAAGTTAACATGCTATGCGAAATATTTATTTCTCACTGAAAAGAAGCCTGAGCCGGCAACAATAGCTAAAGTGATTTAATACCAACTCCTCGACTTTGAACAGAAGGCATAGTATCGATTGTCAAGATTGTGACACTGAAGCATATTTTTATCAACAATGAAATAAAACAGAACAATATCGGAATAAGTTCCGGTCGTTACAAGTAAATAAAAATTTGAATGTTTGTGTATGGGTGTGTTTGAGGTGGGGAAGAGGCAAAGCCTCTGAGCACTCAGACCTTAGTGGTCCATTGTCCTCGATTCCCCCGTCTAACGGAATATCCCGGACTCGTTTATATATCACAGGATTTCGGTTATTGGATGTGATGCTATCCGCTGCAGTTGTAGCACATCAGCACCAAAAATCTGATGTCTGATGTGTCCGTAGGCGGGGCACTCACATAGAAAATATTCCGTGGATTCCGCTTCCTCATTACAGGATGGACACGTATCATCTTGAATAATTCCTATTCTGAACATATGCCCAGTCAGAATGCCTACGATACCTCTGCAAACCTTCCTGCTTTTCGACAGGATAAACTTTGGAGTATGTTTGTTTGGTTCTGACAGGAAAACTTTGGTCTGTCTAACAACATTAAGGCTCCGCCACCTGTCATTATGGGAAGCTTTTTCCCAGTTTTTGATAGCAGCATAAGCCAATGCTACCGACACCCCAATTGCTGGTTCCTGTCCGGGCATGGGGAAAGTTGAAGCCTCTTTTGCTAAGGCATCCGAGATTTCATTTCCCTACACACCGTAATGACCAGGTGCCCATAGTAAACCCACCGTATTGAATCTAGAAACAGAATTCAATCGGTTTCTACATTCCTGAACGATTTTTGAAGTGATCAAAGTACTACTCAACGCCCTCAATGCAGTTTGACTACCGCTACAGATTGCGATGCGCCTGCCCTTCAATCGCTCGTCAATCATCCAGGTTGCAGCCCTTAGGATCGCATACACTTCAGACTGAAAGACCGTTGTGTATTGTCCCAAAGGAAAAGCCCACTTCTCGTTTTTATTCGAGAGGTAGACTCCGGCTACAGAAACATTTTCTGTTTTTGCGCCATCCTGTAGAAGACGTTCTGGTTCGTCCCAGTTTTCTCCGTTTCAAGATAACATCGTATCTTCTACCAAACATGGGAATCAGAGAATCGGAAGGCATTGCGAAAACTAGATTCAGATCTCCCAATGACTCTTCCAATGCTCTGTGCCCCCCACGTCCATTGTTTTCCCATAGATCTAATCGAATTAGTCTATGAGCTGCTCTCATTGCAGTGCTCTGAATGAACAAATCCAAGGACTGCAAATTGAGTAATGCATTTAGAGCTGCGCCGGATGTGGTGCTCATGGCGTGGGTTCTTTGCAGTGTGGCTAGTTTACAGCGAAAACTCTTTTGTTTTGCCTTAACCCAGCACACTACGGATGCATAAGCGAATATCGGCCTAATGATAGCAACATATATCCAAATTACTACCTGAGGCCTAAGTCCCCATGTCGAGGCAAAGATCTGCTTACATAGCCCATAAGCTGTGAGAGTTCGTTTCATCTTTACATCTTTACATCTGGACAAAATAATAGGTGTGAACCTCAAATTTTGAAAAATGTGTAGAAAACTATATATGTATGTTCTGCAAAACAAAACCGGGTCGATAGTGCGTAAAACTCTTTTCAAATGAAAGGGGCGAGTACTACTTCTTGGTTAATGTTGTGACTTGTTTATCCGTTCAGTTTCGAAAAGGAGTGGATAGTAAAATAGGTGTGTGTTGAAAAAAATTTGAAATGATTTTATTTAAATAATTATTTAGTTGCGGAAGATAAGATTATGACAGAATTTAACTAAAGATAGATATAATTATAATTTTGTCATAATATTATATGGGTCGTGGACTTCGCTGTAGGGTAGAGGAGAGATGACTTGCTCATCAGCTCAAGGATGAAGGAATGCGCACAAATTTATTGCCAGATTAATGAGATGTTAGAATTTCTTTACAAATGCTCTGAAACCGCAAAAATTCATTGAAAGGCCAGGGGCACCCAGAAAATCTTCACCTGCTACCAACAATCAAATTGCTACATTGGCAAAACGCGACCCGTTCACATCATCCAGGAGGAATGTAAGCAAAATTGGCAATGTTACTGAATGTTATGAACTATTCGGCCACGATTAGTTAGCGCGAAGCTGCCGGGTAGGAGTGCCTGCAAAGTTACTTTGCTTAAAACTGGAAATTTGAAGATGAGCAAAAACTTTGTACTGAATCGTAAAACCTGGTGCGGATCAGCGGGTGTAAAAAAATGGCGTAATATCCTTTGGAGCCACTAAACAAAAATAAATTTGTTTGGTAACAATGCAGCAAGAAATGTTCATCGACCGGAAGCAAAGAGTTTCATAGGAGGTTCACAAAAATCATTAAAGCACAGAGGTATTAGTATTATATTATATAATGCTATGGGGCTGTTTTTCGTAGCAAGCTGTACGTCCAATACATCGAATTGATAGCGTAATGGATAGATTTGTGTAGAAGGATTTGTTGGAGACGATAATGCTACCTTATGCCAAGGATAATATGTCACTTATTTGGATATTTCAACAGGACAATGATCAAAAGCACTAATTGCGATTGATCAAAAAATGTCTTTACAGGCATATTGTGAACGTCCTTGAATTGAATCTCTTATCTCCTCTTGGCAGGACAAGACATTAATATAAAATAATGAGTGTGGAATGGAGATCCCTCTCCTAAAACTTTAGACTTGGTTTACAATGATATATCTATTTTTTTACATAAATCGTACTTGCGTCAACACAACGTCGAAAAATGATAAACCCTAGCAGCGCTAAAGATCCAAATATATACAAAAATTTGAAAATTCAAGAAAATAGACAATATTGCCTTGAAATTTCAAAAAGTTGTTTTTGCGTTTATTCCCTCATTAGGGGGAAAATGCCATAAAGATCTAGCGGAGCTGGGCTCCGTAGGGGGCAGGCCCCATGCCCACAAAACGTCTGAAATTTCATTGCCACATACCAGCGACGTCGAAGCACCAGATCTAATTGATGGTAAAACTGTTCTAATATGGTCATCAGTTGCACCATCTTTTCATCGACTGACAACATAGCCAGAATAAAATTGTAGGCGACCATGAGAGCAGCATGATAAATGGTTCAGTAGATCAATTTGTGTTTGCAACAAGTGATTTCTACTAACTCCGCAATGTTATATATATAGCATGCTGGTCTCAACCACAGGTAAAGGAGGGCGAAAGGAGGGTGTGAGGTAACGAGAAAAGAGATAAATAAAGTATAGTTGGAGTTATTTTACTATTCTAAGTCCTATCTGATCTCTTTTGGTGACAGGTCCTGCAACAGGTTGACCAAGAAATTGCAATCAATATTATTAAAAAAAATAATCGTGTTGAGAGATCCTAAGCCTCGGAGAAATGCTAAGGCATTCAGTCCACTCAGGCACCTCAGTCAACGTGGCTGAACGGGCTCCGGTCCTGTCGAGAAAAGGGCAAGGGTTCTTAACACGTGGGTGACGTCAGGACGTAATTAAATTAGTTTGAGCAAAACAAATACGTGCCTGCAAGATAAATATTCATACCCTAACTGGAAAGACCGAGGAACTTGCAAGAGCCCTTCAGAAAAGGCGCATGGATATCCGCGCTCTACAAGAAGCCAAAAGCCAAAAGCTCCGATATAAAATGCAAATGCGGTAGAAATGACTATAAACTTGTCTATTTTGGTAGTCCAGTGTTGGTATTACTTTAAAGAAGTCGAACGACTTGATGACCGGCTAATGATGCTCACTATTATATCAGCTGCTCGTACTATTCACTTCTTCACCGCATACGCATCACAGACAGGTCGACCTTATGCCGAGACGCGTAACATGCCTGTTGATGATTATATTGTCATTACAGGCACCCGGTCATGTGGGTGAAAAGACAGGCGGCAACAGGTGCCATGGAGGAGAGGGGTTTGGAGCGCGCAATGAAGGTGGCGAGCGTATGACATTGTATTGGTGATTACGTGGTTAATTAAGCGATTGACTCATCTTCCTACATTTTATAGCGGGAACAGTAAAAAGCAAATCGACTATATTCTCATAAGGCGCCGACTTTTACCACCATCACTGACTGAATGCCGTTCTTTATGAGACTAGCGCACCTCAATATCGACCTTTGATTGCTGTCTTGTGAATCAAGCACCGATAGAACATCATGAGGAACCCACTGGCGCGCCGCGTATTAAATGGTAGCAATTTCGTGAAAACAGGAAGAAAGTATCTCACTCACGCAATTACCAATTATTACGTATGTAGAAGAATGGTGGAACCAAGTTAAATACACGATTCACAAAGCAACCTATGCAACCCTCGAGATCACCAAACCTGGCAAGTGGTTCATCAACCGAGGTACTTGGGTTTGGAATGACGATTTGAAATGAATGAATTAATAAAATGAAAGAAGAAACGCCTCTACCATAAGTCTTTCGACGACAAAACGTTCGGCAAATTTACAAGAAAGCCAACCGGGAACCAAAGAACGCGATCGGTGTTACCCGAGTAGTCCATTACAAAGATCTTTACGATAGACTGGACACTCGGGATGGCGAAAGAGATCTGTATTGACTTGTCAAAAGCCGACACCAACGCATACAGGATATCGAGCACTTCTGTTGCGGCAATGAGAAGAACGGTACTTTGCTTACCGACTGACGAACCACGACGGATAGATAGACGGTTGCTCTCCATGAAGACTGAACGTATGCTTGACAACCGTATTCGCGAAATCGTTGAAATAACCGTGAATCAAGTCGGATTTGTCAAAAACTGCAGAACTACTAACGCAATATACACTGCGCGGTTACTTATGAAGAAACACCGTGATAAGCATCGCTCTCTTTACATTGCATTTCTGGATCTAGAGAAAACGTTTGACTGTGTGCCACACGAACTCATCTGGTCTACTCTACGATAACACTTAGTTCCAGAAGAGCTCGTGCGCTGTGTTCAATTGCTTTACCACGATCCGAAAAGTACAGTTCGAAATCTGGCGGGTATATTGAAACCGCTTGATGTCTCTGTCGGTGCTCAACAAGGAAGTGTCTTCTCACCATTCCTCTTTGTTGTTTTTATGGACACTATCACATGAGACATCCAACATGCAGTGCCCTATACAATGTTTTATGCAGATTATGTTTTCCTAGCGTCTTTTCCAGAGGAAACAGGCAATATCACTGTCCGTGGCAGTGACCTGTCCAGAACTGAGCGATTTAAATATCTCAGGTGAATGCTACCAACCAACGGAGAACTTTACTATGAAATTGCTTCACGCATTAGCGCAACCTGGATGAACAATCAATGAACGTCTCAAATATAAAATATACCGCAATGTCGTCCGTTCTATCGCTTTGTATGGTTCTGAGTGTTGACCGCCTATAAAAGAAAACGAGGGGCGTCTTGTCGTAATGAAGGCGAAAATGTTGCATTGGACTATATCCGCGATCGATATGGCGTTGCACCGATCGTGGAAAAATTGCGAGAGAGTCATCTTCAATGGTATGGTCACGCAATTCACGCTACTAAAAATTTATTTGCTTAGATTCGTATGAACATCGAAATCGATGGTAAATGGCCAAGAAGCCGGCTGAAACAACACTGGAATCACTGGGGATTTGAAAACCTCGCGAAAGCATCCAGATCAGAAATTTGATTGAATAAAATGGCGCAGTCGATCACAACGATCGTTTACTAACGGGACAAGGGCTAAAGAAAAATAGAAAAAATAGAGAGAAGAAAATCAAAAATTGCAAACTCTAAGCCGATTTCGAGAGAAAAACCATTTGAAAAATTGTTGACCCAGGAGACCAAAACGATCGACAATTCGGTAGCCTAAATAACGAACAAAATTATGATTATGATATTACAATCGTTTGGTTATTGATAAATTCCGACCAAGAAGACTGAATTCAGCTAGATGGTTTTCTTCTGTGTGCTTCCTAATCTCATGTAGAAAGCCATAAGGAACTGTACCGTGCCACATGTTCGCAGCCATGTGCTCGCAACCACGTGGCCGCACACCAGTGCACTGCATCACATACATGGCTCTAACATCAGACCTAATGCGCGGATTTTTTTCCTTGCGCATTTACCGTAGACGGTCGAACATACGCATTGATTTGTCCTCACCATACCACTTCGAACAATGCGATGGGAGTTGAATCTCCCGTGTTTAGCCTTCTTGAATCCGTCTAAATAGGCTGCTGTAGGCGGGTCACAAAAGCCTTAAGGCCGATGAAGATCCAATCCGAAAAATAAAAAATTATAAGGCAATATCTATTGTAGGAAGACAAGATGTGGCAGAACCTGCGGGAGATGGAGCGATGGCTTGCACAGTAATTAGGTATATCGAATTGGTGAACGTTGGCCAACTAGCCACCGGTTGTTACACCGTTAATGATGATGAATGTGCTCACAACAATTAACTTCAGGACGTTCTCCCTAATCTCTGATGTATTCAATAACAATAGTAGCGTGAAGCGCGTTAAAGCATTGCATTCAAGACTGCGACGGTGCTGCGGTAGGTACCCTGTAGGATGCAATGCGGTCAGCATTATGCTCACCCGTAATGATTACCCTGATTTAACTCAGTTACTCATTCACAGCTGAGTCGACTGATATCAGACATCCAGTCACGATACAAATCCCTCTGCCACCAATGAGATTTGAACCATGATTTTCAGCATTGACAACTTAATGCCATAGTTACTGCGCATGCAGATACAACAATTATTATCTGTAACTTACGCGAAATTGTATTTGAAATTTGAAATTCATGAGTTTGCGCTTTACGCCTGACCTATTCTTCTACCTGTTTACGTCATTCAAATTCGATGGTCAGAAAATATCTCTTAAAATCTGCATTTCAAACAAATCAAGGATAAGACTTTGCGTAGCTGTTGGAAAGACTTTGGAATTTGAGCATTCAGAGTAGAGCCAAAAACGATTAACAAGGAAGCCTATAGCATTAATAAACTTGAAGATATTTTCTATTAGTAAGTTTTATTGACCGTTATTATTGCTTGGAAATATTAGTTTAAAGAAGATATCATTGCATACTTAATAACCACTAATGAAATTTCGTCAAGGTCAGAAGAAATGGAGATGTAAACCAAAGATGTAGCCGCAGGGACACCCAAGTTTTACACTAACGTAGCTCAATAGATACTTTGTAAATCATTACTATAAAAAGGACATGCTTTCGGGCTATGAATTCATATGAATGCGGCTACCTTCAATATTAATACTCACCTTGAAGTGCTTCCCAGCGTTTCTTCTCGGTTTCAGATTCGAGAGCATCAAAAACGGCCGCACCAACTAGTAAATATGTAAATGTGCACACGATTAAGGAGATCGTGCGTACATTTTGTTTCTTCATTCTTCATTGGTGAAACAAAACCGAGGCTTGGCAGCCAGATAGCTGCTGCCACGCGCCGTCTCTTCCACTTCCGTTCACTTAATCTAGTAGTTTGCTCTCGTTCCGCTAGCTCTTGCTACGTTTCACTCTCGTCAGACATTCTGATATAGAAGAAGATATCCTTTGTTGCAGCTCTATCATAATATCGGCGTTTTTCGAAGACCTTGGCTTTATCACGAATTCAGATTTGAAGTGAGTGATCCTTTGGGAGGGGGTTGCTTTTCTTTTTAAAGATTAGATAACTAGACTTCCTAGATTATAAGCACAACATTACATATACACGCAAGGATATGGTGTATACACACTGAGTTAGAGTATGTTATGTAATAGTAGCAGCAATGGATTCACCAACTGGGCACGTGTGATACACTGATTTTTCCTTTTATGCAATTTCAAAGGATTTTCTTGGTTTCTAATAAATTTATTATATCCTCTAAGCTAAGTTATCGAAAATATTCAAGTATCATTTATTAATATCTACATCGGAGCGTATTCCAAGGATGGGGAACGTTATTTACAGGAAACTTTATTCTTCACTACTTGTTGAGCAGGGCACCGAGTCCTTATCTAACACATTAGATTACAGTGGCAGATTCACTTTGTTTCCAAATGATACCTCGTACTCTGGCTTCAATTGGAAATTGTCTTATTCACATTAACCTTAATTATGCATTTCTGGCTTCCGCACACAGTGACAGTGGTATTTAGAAAAATATCACAATATACATATTATTTGAGAATTATTTATTATTGATCTAGTTCCGCGAGTACGAGCGAGTCTGAGACTTTATTTTCTGAGTTGTCCATTATCCTTGCAGTGTCGTTGGATTCGCTTAATCGCCCAGAGTCCTGCTTCTGCGAAGTTTCCACGAGATACATGAACTTTCCGTAGACTTTTAATAGGAAAAAATATTGAAAATTTAAAAATAGCTTCTGTGACTGGCTTCCTTAAGCGTATGGTTTTTTATATTAATTCGGTTGAGTGGTCAGTTGGGTAAGTGAAAATGAGTGTGGGAAGAGAATGCGTACCCGTTTAGGTGGACGATGTAGTAGTGGAAAATCGTTTAGTAATTAACGCAATAAACAGTTCAAAATTGGTTAAGTACAGATAGGGACAGGTGTCTACAGCGAATGTAGGCACTAGGCAGCGGATTAGATAGAACCAAGGTGAAGATACATTAGAAATGACGTGAAATATAAACTTTTTGGCTTGATCCAAGTATCAACACTATTTGTCTCCTTTTCGTCCTTCATCTTTTATTTCGGTCTGTAGGATACTTGGTTGCTGCTGACGTTGTTGTTGTTGCTACTGCTTCCACTGCCACCGAAGATGCCACTGCTTTCATGAATTTTGCCATATTTAATTTATTACTTCGCCTATTTTTAGAACACAATTTCGTGGTTTAATTGGGTTTTAAATTAGACGTCTAGGGAGAAGACATTTTATTAGATTTTCATCCCATATTAGAGATTTATGTGCTTTCTCTGTCTTTCACTGCACGTCCACACTCACTAATTTTTCCCAGTTACTGAGCGATTTGCCTCGATTGCCTCGAGACCCATTATCTATTCGTTCAAGTGGTTTATCATTTTTTCGCCAAGACTCATTGGAGCTGAGCGGCACTTGCAATTAATATACTGAGGAAATGTCGGAGCACATATTCCATGGACAATTAGATCTCCTAAGACTGGGACACAACACTTATACCCGTACTAGTAGAATACGAGCTTCGATAGTAATTAATCGAAATTTTCAACATTTTTACAATCCGATTCGGATGAAACTTCCATCGTGGCTCTTCCAGTTCCTTATCTGAATTCTCCTTCAGCTCGTGCACGAACTGGCTGATAAACCGCTCGACACTCACGTACTTATATAATTTCAGTAATTTTCTCCGGAATTTGCTCACGAAAGCAATCACTACGTTAAAATCTACGAAAATATTTCCTCCCGTTTAATTTTCGGGAAATCGTGTAAAAACTATACGCGGATGCGATGCGATTCTTTTCACTTAAAATATAATATTACAAACTTTTACAAGGACTAGATATATAATATCGTATAAGTCAGAGAGAGCAGCAACTTTACGAGGAAAAAAGGATATAATTTTTTAAGAGCAGATATACTTTTGTATATACATATATAAAATGCACGCGTGCCCGTATCCGTACCGTTGTTCCTTGTATGGTCCACGATGAAATAGCTTTCGTAGTCGTCTGTATCTGCTGTTCTAAAAGTCTCCTCGGAGGATTTTTAGTCCTTCGACGGCAGTCACAAGCTCTCTCAGTCTCGTAGTCATAGAGGTATTGTGTTCGGAATCTGGATCGATTGGACCGACGCGATGCGCTGTGACGTCATAACCTCAATATTTTAAGGTATTATATGTCAGCAGAGCTTCTCTCCAAGCAGGAGCAATGTGGTAGCATCAGCAGCAGTGGCAGGAGCATCGGCATTGGAGTCAGCATCGCCATCAGGACCAGCATCAGCAGCATTTGTAGTAAGCAGTGGTTGGACGTCGGGCCGAGTGAAAACGAAACGCACAGTCCTAGGGACAACATAACGCAACACAATATTTAGTAATGCTGGTGTATTGAGGAGGAATGAAAGCAACAATAGGACAACAACAGAAGAATTTCCAACCAATACGTGTTACCAGTTCGGAATGCAAAAGGAGTTAAGATGGATATCTGATGCTTGGAAATGATGCGTCGGGAAGGGTGCGAATTCGTAGTTCACTTAGGAAAAAGTATCTACGAGTAAATATCATAAATGAACATTTGGTGTCCTTGAGATAAATGGACTAGCACTTTGGAGTAGAGGATTAGTAAATCTCAGCAGAATTGAAGTTATTCAAATATTATAACATAACGAGTAACCGGGAATCGGGAATCAGTACCTTATATATGGTAGATGAGGACTCCGGATAATGATTCAGGTTTTTTTCTTTAAACAAAAAAAACGCACAAGAAGTATTCGAATTTTAACTTAAATAAGAGTTTCATTGCAAACCTCTGGGTTAGGGTTCATTACTTTAGAAATTAATTTGGGCATGCAGGGATTAGATCAGAATGAACCTTTAGCTTACATTAACGAAATTCGTACAAATAAAGTACGTTTACATCAGTGCACACGACATAAGGGGCTTGCGTTTCTTCGTATTTATGGAGTGGAGTCTATGTAGAAGTGCATTTGTATTTTTGCATTTATTGAACAATTTTATATTACAAAGGATGTTTTGCATAGGTTTTACATATAAAGGCAATTCCTTTGTTTTCTATAGTTTGTTTAAATGAAACTGTTAAAAGAGAAAGTTTTCGATTTTACTATAGATTTATTTTTGAAAAATGCAAACAACATGTACAATTAAAAGCCAGCACCGAAGAAGGACACGTGTTGTGGCCGAAATACGGGTTTGCATTTTTCAAAAAAAATCTATAGCAAAATCGGATACTTTTTCTTTTAATAATTTTATTATGTTTCGCATATTTATTATTTATATACATGTACAGTTGCGAAAAAAATAGAAGTGTAGGCTTGTAATTTGTAATTTTTGTATTTATTTTTGTTTCCAATTGTACGGGATTTATTTATTTATTCAATGAGGACAATATGCAGAAAACAAATTCCTTATTACATATTGTCCTCAGAGAGAAGAGCAAGTGAATGGCTTATTTTATGCTAAAAACTAGAGAAGGAAATGGAGTCAAAGGATCCAAGCTGTAGGGCGTTGTAGGACCGACATAGCTTCGGAATTGGAGAGTGGAAGTAAATTTCGAGCTCCGCGAAGGGTACATCAAAAATATCCGCAGTACGTGTGTTATGAGACGAGGCGATACGGAAAATAATATCCGAGTTGGCGGAGCAGGATATCAGACAATTGCAGAGTTTGAAAAGAGTGCACATATCAAGGAAGATACGGCGTTGCTGCAAGGAGGGGAGATTGAGGGTGCGGAGTTGTGACGGATAATCAACCCGTGGAAGGTTCTTTTGGTAAAAGAGAGTCCGGGTGAATTTGGGTTGTACAACTTCAAGAGCGCGGCAGTCACGCATGCGGAAGGGGGACCAGACTGCACAGCAATATTCAAGAATGTTTTCGACAAGGGAATTGAAGAGTGTTAAGGAGAGTTGAATTGAGGTAAAGTCGGAGGAGGAACGTAGAATAGAACCAGACATTTTGGAAGCTCTATTGATCATGTCAACGAAGTGGGAACTGAAACGAAGTTTGTCGTCGAATATTGCACCCAGGTCTTTGAAGAAGGTCAGTAGTAAAAGGGATTATCCACTGAGAGAATAGGAAAATGATGTTGGGGAAGGTTTAAGCGAATAGCATATCCAGTGGCATTTGTTGGCATTCAGTGTTAGCTTGTTGACCGAACACCAACAGACTAAATTATCAAGGTTGCACTGTAAGAGAGCACAGTCCAGCGAAGACGAAACAGAGGCAAACAATTTAAGGTCGTCCGCATAAAGCAAATACGGGCAAGTGAGAATGGAGGCGAGGTCATTGATAAAAAACAGGAAGAGTAGCAGGCCAAGCATATAGCCTTGGGGAACACCAGAGGAAGGAGAGAAGGTACGAGTATGCAGGAACGGTATGAGAGATAGGAGGAAAGCCAGAAGATGACTGAGGGAGGGAAGTCTAATAATGAAAGTTTAGAGAGGAGAATGTTATGCTCAACGGCATCAAATGCTTTGGAGAAATCGGTATAAATAGAATGTACCTCCTGTCGTGAAATATTTAGCAAAGTTAGTAAAGACCAGAAGGTTTGAAACCGTAGGTCTATGTTTCACGAAACCACGCTACTCTTTGACAATGAGGTGACCGAATTGTGTGGTCAATCGGTCGTTGACGTATCTTTCCAGGATGTTGAAACAAGAGGAGAGAAGAGAAATGGGGCGGTAGTTCACAGCAAAAGAAGGATCTCCGCTCTTGCGGATAGGGTGTAGAGAGTGGAGTACTCGAGGAAGAAAACACTGAAGAGAAGTAGGTGCAGAGAAGGTCGCAGGATTGTTGTGGGGAGTTGGCAGTAGAGTCAGCAAAACTGATAGAAGAAGGGAGAGATTGAGTGGGATTACGAGAATTGCGAGCATGAGACGAAAAGGGTTTTAAGTTACCGCGGGCAAGGGCGGCTTCGATGCTCAATAAATAGCTTTTACGCGCTTTCCTAACCATTGACTTCACAGCAGAGCGGACAGCCTTAAAGTGAGCGAGGTCGGTATCATTCTTAGAAGCCCGAAACTTCTTCCGCAGTGTATATTTCAGGCGAATGTTAATAAAAATTTCTGTTGTGAACCAAGTTGGGGAAGAAGCGACATAACAGGAGAGGAGATCGCACAGGATATTGTAAAAGGTGTTTAGAGCTTGATCACACGATGAGTTGCTTAATATATGTACCCAGTTGAAAGACGCTAAAGCTGAGTTCAGACCGTCAAAATTGGCTTTGCGGAAGTTGAACTTAGTAGATTTTCGCTTGGTTTTGGGTTTCGAACGAAGGAACTCCGCTTCAAATTCAAGTGGAAGGTGGTGAGCGTCAGATTTGACATACGGGGATGTGCAAGGAAATAAAAAGAGGTGGCGCTCGAGGAGGTTGGAAAGGAGGAGATCGAGAGTGCGGCACAAGGAGTTTTTAGCGGTATTGAAATTCAGGGCAGAGCAAGTGTTCATAAAGGAAGAAAGTAGAATGGAAGAATGGGAGAGGTTGTTGGAAGGGATTGGAAGACTAGGATGATTAGGCCAGTGGAGCATGGGGAGGTTAAAATCTCCGCCAATGAAGAAAGGGAGGGAAGGGAATGTGACAGTAAGGAGTTGAGACAAACTGTCAAACAATTCTTCCTACAGGTGAGAAGGGCAAGCACATATACACAAGATACAATGAACGGGAGGAAGTTGAGCGGGGAGACACGAAGAGCAACACACTCAAAAGGAAAGCTACAGGAGGAAAAGACGTGTTCGGCGGGGAGTGTATCTTTTATTGCAATTAGGACCCCACCGCCAGTAGACTTACTAGATGGTCCTTGTCACAGCGGAAGATGAAGTACCCTTCGGAGCGCTCGAAGTTTAATATGGGATCGTCCAGCCATGTTTCGGAGATACAGATGGCATGGTGTTGCTGAGCTAGCGCGGATAAATTGAAGGCCTTCAGCTTGGTTCTTAAGCCCCTAACGTTCTGATAAAACAGACGGACAGTAAACATGGATCCAGTTATATAGCTCGACGAGGCAGGCAGATGTACTTTGTACTCAGCTGAAAAATGTAAGCAATCAATCAAACGGTTCCTATGGAATGGTATTTTAAATGGTTACGTTACGCAAAGAGCGCACAGATATCCAATTATTACACTCAAAACGAGAGCCCTTCTTTGGAATCTTAACGATCTTTCCCTTCTTCCACTATAGGGGAGAGGTCTTCGATTCCCAAGTAGCAGATCTGCCGAAACTGCAGGTGCAGCGATCAATAACTCTGCGGGGAGACCGTCACGCCCCGCGAATGTATTCTGCATTAAGTGCCTAAATGATTTCTCTTCTACTTGGAGGAAAAGCTCGTATCCGAATATTACGATGACTAGCCGTTTCATCCACAAGAGGAGGAACCTCACGATGTACACTTCTGAAATCATTGCGTTGAGCGGCATCTTCCGCTTCCCGCACAGTATGCTGAACTTCTCGGGATTTTGCTCGGTACCGGAGTTCGAGGGCGTCACGCCCACCATCACTCACAGTGATCAATCCTTTTCGTTTATTGATCGAGAAAAGAACATTTTTTATGGCAGCCCAATGCTCATCGATATTCTCTGATGGGTTACCTAGTTTAACAAGGGAGGTCTCCCACTGTCGGGCGACAGCTGGAGTATATAAGCGGTCAATGTACAACTTGGGGATCGCAGCTCCACGGACACGTAAGTGAACGTAAGTGCCCATCAGTTACGCATATCCAGGAGACAACTTCTAAATTTATTAGTAGTCGTTGGCGCAACAATCCATATTGGATCAGGGCCTTCAAGTGTGTTAGAGCACTTTATTCAAGACCGTAACGGTACACTAGGAGGCAATGTGGTCAGCATTGCGCTCGCCCGAGATTATTACCCTGATTTGACTCAGGTACTCATTCACAGCTGAGTCGACTGGTATCCGACGTCAAATCACGATGCAAATTCCACTGCCACCAGTGAGATTTGAACCGCGACCTTCCGTATGACAGCCTAAATTTAAATTTAAATTTATTGCTAATCGTAAAGTGATCGACCTAATTCTCGTGTGATGTTGGTTAGCGGAAAACCAGCTTCTGTGCTCGAACAATATACCGCCAATGAGGAGGAGGTAGAAGCTGCAGAAATCCATAAACCTCCCATCATCATCGTTCCCTATTACATGTCCGAGCAAGATGTTGCCAGAGCCCACGTTGGCATTCAGATCACCCATCACGATCACAATGCCACCTTTCATTGCTCACAGAAAGCATCGTTCTTCACTATGTTGGAAGTCTCCGTTGGCAGATAGCTGTCAACAATTGACTCCCAAGTGAAGAGAACGCACCTTGTGGTAGGCGTCGGAGACAACCCGACACCCGATTCGCGTATGCTACCACTTGGCTTTCCAGAGAACAAAAACACATTTCCACAGAAGGAGGAGGAGGGATACTCTCCAAAGTCCCACTGTTCTACATCGCTTAGACCCAGAATCTCCAGCTTATATCGTTGGAATTCCCGCTCCAGTTAGAGGAAACGAGCCATTCTGGCGGCCCTCGCTAGCGTTGTCGAAGAGCGTGTGTACATTCCAGAAACCAATCGTAATCCGCTTTCATTGCCAAAGTTCGTAGTCGTGAGGAGGTCTCTATCCTAGGCATTGTTGACATTTCAGCAGTTATAAAGCTTCAAAATTTGGTTACAAGCCCCCCAAATTTCTATCCCTTTTAGTTGTCTCTTAAGACAAGCAGGGAAGATTTTGGATGTAACCCCCAATTCATAGGTCAAACACGAAATTTGGTATAAATATGTGTTATGCCTGTGAAACCCTCTACATGCAACTTTTCAAAATTGATCTGACATCGGGTGAAACATATGGAAGCAAGGGCTCAAAATGCGTATGCCAAAAAGAGACAGAATCCTGGTTCTCAGAACTTATCCAAACAAACTGCAACCTCCGTGCAACCACGCGAAAATATATTGCGGCAGGCCCGATTGTCATAAATACTTCGAGCAGTGATTCGATGGTTTCTAATACAGTTACTCTCAAAACCGGTTACACTTTATTTGTATCACATTGACAGAGGTCAAACTTGTTGCATTGCGTTTTACACTCGGCAAAAGTGTGATTTTAAAATAACTGTGTATGCATACATACATTACGAGCGATGCACAAATAAGACCATCATTCACCAAAAAATTATAAAATATTGTATAACTTCCCAATTTGTTTGAACTTAAGTCATCAATGGTTGAAACAAACTCTAAAATAATCAATAACAGATACAAAATGAAAACCATAATTATTATAAAAACTAATCCTTTTGCTTCTTAAATCAATATTCACCAACCAAATAACTTTATAAAAATTGTGAGATCTCCTTTTTCATATCACTTTCCTGAGTTTCTATCTCACGCATTTGCTTTCCGGCAGCCGGCAGCACTAAACAACATTCCGGAAGGACACAACTGCTATTCCCTTTTCTTTGACGCTGTTGATGATGAGCAGTCAAGGGGAGAAGAATTTTTGGTCCAGGACTATTAGTAAATGCGTTAACTGATAAAGTAACACACATAAAGCCATCGAAACATATGTACATATACATATATATACAGTCTATACTTATTCATATGTATTTTACCCATATAGCATTAAAAGGAGCTGAACGGAAACAACTAGGACATGCGGACGAGAGAGTTGATTCTCTTGATAAGTGACAGTGTCAGTTATGTGTTCGTCTGGACACTTATATAGAGTGTCCTCAATGGGAGACTCTGCCAAGCGAAATGATGGCTGAAAGCTTTTGAAATGATTGTTCACGAGAGGCCTCTGCAACTTAATTCAAGATGTCAGAGATAGGGTGACGAACTATTGTAAAGAAGTAGATAATGTTTACTCTCATACATTGAGCGTTGTGAATGTGTAAACTCAGGAAAATGCAGGAAAAGCTATATGTGTGTAAACTTGGCTAGCCAGTCACCGCTAAAGCACTGTTCCTGTTAAAAGAATGAAAATATTATTTTAAGGCAAAGCCCATGGCGAAGCCACACATCCTGAGCACTATAGGTGACAGTGTATATTAATTGAAAGGTATGGTATACTCTACCTGACTTGTCAGAGAGCATACAAGATTGAAAGCAAAGGCAAGTGTTATTATTTGTTTAGTTTCGTTAGAGTTTTGTGTTTGTTCAAATAGCAAACAGCAATCAAAATTAACTGGGAAACCGGAAACT
Organism: Hermetia illucens; assembly: GCF_905115235.1. NCBI lineage: Eukaryota > Metazoa > Arthropoda > Insecta > Diptera > Stratiomyidae > Hermetia > Hermetia illucens. Next base: position 94,353,965 of record NC_051853.1, on the reverse strand, counting down.
CTGTACTTGGAAGGGAAGGGTCTGGGTTCTCTTTTAAAAACGATACATGCGCCACTTTTGGATATGTAGCGTAAAAACGCCCACGATTCTATAGATTCCTTTGAAAATATATCTTTGATAATTGCAACTTTATTAATAGTGGTTCGATTGTGTCAGTCTATTAACTTTATTCGAGAAAATATCGAATTTAGACGCTAATGCTCTTCATCTTGTACTTTTTAATACATGGTTTTTTATGCAACTGTCGCTTCGTCTTCTAATCCTCCTATCCTTAGAAGCAGGTCGACTATATTTTTATCAGATACTGTTATTTTGTCACTAGCACCGGCAACAAGGTTGTACTCTTTGAGATCATATTCCCTTGAATTTCTCAAAAACGAACTATTTTCTGACTCGAGCTTTTCGGCATTTGGCTCCCCAGTCAATCGCCTATACAAAATTCAATCTTTAAGTCGAATTTTTCGAAGTCGGAAAGCCCTCTTAGTCAAAGTACTAGGTTGTTCAATAAGTTGTGCAAATCGATAAGAAAAACACAATTTTATGGTTTGAAATTCACTTTGTTATTTAGTAAAGTCTCCGTGAACAGCAAGATTCCAATTTATGAATTCCACCCCTGAAGTGAGAATCTGGAGGGGCTGCAAAACACGCTTCCACAGCTATTCTGATCTTATTATTTAATGGAAGTCGCTAGACGCCAGATCTGGTGAATACGGTGGATGCTCCAACAATTCGAACTTGAATTCGTGGATTCTAGCCATTGTCAAAGGGTTCTTCTGAGACGCTGCATTGTTCTGGTGAAAAATAATTTTTTTCTTCCGCAAATCGGGTCTTTCTTCACAAATTTTTTCCTTCAGCTATTCTAGAAGGTTACGATAATATTCAGAATTTATTGTTTTACCAGTTTGTGAGTAATCCACAAACAAAATTTCTTTCGCATCCCAAAAAACTGATGCTAGCACCTTCTTGGCCGATTTCTGGACACGAACTCTTTTCGGAGCCGAAGAACCAGGCTCACACCACTCTTTAGCCTCTTGTTTTGATTCAGGATCATGACCCAAGACCCAAGCCCCATCCATAATGATGAATTAACACACAAAATTCACTTTATCTTTTCGAAAACGCTCTAAATGTTGCTGAAAAAGTCGCATTCGAATGTTTTTTTGTTCCATTGTGAAACAGTTTTTTAAAACCCAACACTTCAGTCAAAATATTGCTTACACTGCTCAATGCTATTTTTGGACGTCGTTGATGTGGATCGTCTTCAAGGCTTGTACGACCACGTTTAAGCCGAAGAATCCTTGTACATTTTCAAAATTCGTTCATAAATTTTCTTGCTTTTAAACGTTCCAAAAATAAAAACTGAATCATTGCAAAAAATACCCTTGACACATCGATACTAAATGGCTTATAAACAAAGAATGAATTGACAGATTGAAATGAAACTTCACATACGTTCATATGAAAAGTGAACCAACCTAACAAAAAAAAATGTTGGTTAGTAGCAAAGCCTTTTCTTATGGAACCGCAAAACTTATTGAACAACCTGGTATTTTTTCTTAATTTTTGAGGAAATATTTCATATATTAGAATTCGTTCAAGTCTTTCATATTCATGTATGTAGAAATAGTATATTCAGAAATTTACATGCGACATAGGAATTTCTATGAAAAATAATGGTCGCCGCAGAAGTTTCACCGCAACCCCAGTTTCTGTGCATGATTTTCACCCCGGGGCTAGATTTTGGTGTACGTAATTCATATATAAAGTGTCTATTTAGAGTGATTTTACGCAGAATACCCACATTTACAACCTCCATTTAAAAACTTTGGCTCTTACTATGAAAATACGCCTGATTGAGAAGTGTGCTGAAAAAATCTATCGGTAAATTGGGAATTCCGTTTAGTACTTTATTTCCCAGATAATGACAAAAGTTTTGAAGATGCTAGTTCTAGGGGAAATGTTAAAAGGAACAGAGCATACGAATATCAAATAATTGAAAAAGCTGAATGGTTCTTTTTGATGAGATGCAGCAACCACCCCACAGGCAAAGCAATATCGTAGGAAAAGGCCATACGATTCGCAAGCTTGAATTGTCCTGTTTCCAGAACCCGCGACGATTAACTACGGCCATGAAAGTGCTTACCAAACAGCAGTTTAATGCTAAAGGAAATACGAGATGACAGAAAGCATAACAAGAAAGCTGATTAGAGCCAACGTGGCTGGGTCAAGCAAGTTGAAGTCTTCAATAATAGGCAGAAGTTATAAATCTCATTGTTTTCAACGAATTAATTATCTACCTGTCAAATGGTCGTGGATGAGAGGGGATATATGTATTTACAACTTGGTTGACCGGTGAGGATAATAATATGATGGACAGCATTCAATCAACGCTCATGGGAATCATCAGAACTTCTAAATGTATTACCAGAAACGTAGGTTAAAAAAAGTTCTGTAACTTTTGAAAAACCAAATTAATTCCGGTCCCTGGTCAAGATGCCATGCCCACCATAATTCCAAATTGTTGGATGACTTCCGTACTGTACTGCGTCCAGATGGAAGACAATCCCTGATAGCTAATAATTTTGATGAACCACAAAGGTAACACGATTGCCAAATAGCAATAAATGAGAGCGACGGTTTGAATGATGATGACGTTACAATAAAAAACACCCGATAGGGGAGAAATTAACCAATCTATCGCCAAGTAGCAAATAATTTTATCAATGCCCAATATCCCGAGTGGAGTACAATATTCTTCACACTGAAAAGAAAATTTATTTGACAAAAGAAAGAAACAAACCGCTTCTAAATAGTCATACATTTTGTATTTTTGCAAACTTTTGAACATAGCATTATCGATTTTTGTAGCGTTTCTTATCGGAAAAGTGCTTCCAAATTTCCAAACATTCAATGTGTTTGTCTGAATTTAGATGGGTGCAGTAGTTAATTATGCCACATATGCGGTACATATAGCACTGTGTCCAAATTTGCAATGGTTACCTCGTGAAATACAGTCTATAGTTACATCTGTAGAAGGAAGAGTCCCTGTTGACTAATCGGCTGAAATCGGTTGAAATCGGCATGACCACTTTCAGTAGCAGTCACTTGAGCTAAGATCTTTAAGTGAGTCGTATCGGTGCTCGGTCAATGGGAAATTGCTCAATAAAATTAATTCGCAGATAACCATAACCTGAATCCAAATCCAAACTCTCCCGAGCAACACTCACCCTATCGCTTTGGATGTCTCCGAGTTTTGAGCAACCACCAAAGATAGCAAAGGACGTTACCCACGACCAGTCGGGAATCACATCGTAAGGAAGTTCCCAAAGAAACGACTTAATAAAACAGGCTTCATATTCAAGTCCAAAACACACTAAAGAAGGCTCTCGCAAATAGGTATATTTGCGGGAAAAATAAACTTAGCAAAATTTAAAAGGAAACAACTCGGAAAGAATGAACAAACAATGTAGTCCGATGTTCACTAAAATCCCCTACAAAAATCAGAATGCATGAAGGGCATGCACTTAAATGATTATTGTTCACTCATACAGTAAGAGCATATATGCATCGTTATTGATGGTGCATTGTTGGAATACGGAGCCTTTCATAAGTTCAATTGAATTTCCACTAATTGGGCGACGTATAAGTAATCAGAAAAACCACATTACAATCAGCAGCAGTTGGGCAGTGGCTACTCACAAGGTTGGAGTGCTTTAACTCCCAACTACAAGAGAAAGTTTACTTTCCCACGAGTCGGAGAGCAACAACCACTGCAAATAATAATAAGTAAATAATATCAGAACCATATACCCCATTACGAAGGGATTTATTGGTCGCCACATATGTTTCGAAGGTCAGAGATGTTAATGGTAGGCTTTTCATCGCCGGTGATGAGGAAGCTTAAAAGTGGAATGAGTACTTCACCCCGATTCTCAATCATCTAACATCCTGTGATTTTCCATCCCTTCCGAAAAGAAGCAGTCTCTCCGCGGAACTGCTCCGTGCGGTCTCTGTAGTTTCCACAGAAATTCTAATTCCACTTATCCGAAAATTCTGGGAAGCTGAAATCTCCTCCAGGCAGTAGAAGAAGGGGATGATGGTTAAGATTCAAGAAAGGTGCACCCGTTTTGAATACAACAAGAAGAGTATTTCTGTACTTCTTGTGGTCGTAAATATGCCAGCTAAGGTTGTGAAACGCATCAAAGAACACCTTCAAAGTGGGAGAGTTGGTTTCCAGCTGGCCTTTCTGCCCTGTGCGCATTAACATCCTGCTGATCAGCGTAGAGCAGTGTGTTGTCTTTAGATCTCCGCTTCATCTGATCTACATATATCGTAGAAACTAACAGCTGCTATCAGAGCTACATATGGCTGCGTAAAATGTCTTTTGTTGTATCGAAGTAAAATCTTGAAGGAATTTGCCTCTGGTTTAATTTGGCAGGGTTATATTTTCTCAACGATATTAGTTGCTCTCGATCGCAAAAATAAATAAACAAATTCCAATTTTCTCTAAGTCAATCAGGTTTTTTATTATTCTCCGAATGCGGATTTCGGTAGCCTCTTGCTACCTTCTTCAAGGAATCGACTCTATTGAGAAATGAGCATGGGTTCCTAACGCATGGACTGTGTGCCTTAGTCCGGGGCACACATTCCCGTGTCTGTATATTAAATATTGGTAGTCTAAACCTCACAACAAGGGGAACGTTTTGGCACAATTAGTTTTGACGTAGATTGTAAAATGCGGGAAGTAAGGACTTATTTTCGGAAACTACTCAACCCAAAAATCTGAAGAAAATCAGAATCATATTGCTACCGTTTACTTACCCTATGATTCATGTCCTCCACTGATGCAAGAACTAGGGATTTGGTAGCGTTTACAGAATCAAACGATCTCGAACTCTTGATAGGTTTTGATACAAACATTCAATATATAATATTTGTTGAGGGAATGAGGGAAACGAAATTCTAGAGTAGCGAAGCTATTTGATTTCATCACTTCAGCTGGTCTCATGACTGCAAAAATGGGGTGCGCCCCCAAGTTGGTGAGGCCAAGAAGAAGTGAAATAATTGACATAACAATCTGCACTTCAAAAGTGTTAGAGTTGGTTACAGGCTGGCGAGTGCTAGATGAAATCTGACTGTTAGATCACTAATAGCTAGGATTCAATAAACTTAGGCAACTAAGGACTCTTTTGCAGATCAAATCAGCCGGACGACTGCAGAATCCTGCTTGTGAAAGCAATAAGAATGAAGAAAACATACGAAACGGCTCGTTAAGTGCTCGAGACCAGACTCCTTTAAAACGTCCTTAAAAGTTATGAGTCAGCAAAGTTGATTTCTCTTAGAGAAGCTGGTGGTACTTCGACGAATTCCAGAGTGGGATCAGCATAGACTCTCTCAGAAGTACGCCATCCGGGAGAATAGGTGACAGAAGTGAAAGGGGAATAGTTGGAAATTCCTGCAAACCCTTCAACACAAAATTTTTGGAAAGTGATTTGAAAGCAATTGTTACCAATGAAAAAGTGAGAGTAGCTATCCAGTGATACTAAAGGAAAGTCTAGAACAGGGTGGCTCATCTTATGTAAGAAACTTCAACGCACATTTTTCTATCCGTATATAGCTACCTACAAATCTAACATAATCCTTCATATTTTTACAAACTACAAGACATACGTACATATTACAGCCATAGATATTATACTCATTCTAAACAAACAAACTGCCTATTTCCGAATACTGTATATATATATGCACGTATATAAATTGATCGTACCCATATTTCCGATTTACTTCGTGCGCAAAAGTATGCACACGTACATATATAGTACGTATATTAAATACGGTTGGTTTAATGTACAAATATATCTATCTGAATTAGACACTACCCGCAAACTTCATTAGCACCCATATACTATATACCTACATACACACATGTCTGTTAGAGTAATTGATATTTATATACAAATGACTAAAAAATTAATCCAAAATAATTCTTTAAGACCCCATTCATAAGAATTCATTTCGTTGTGGTATTGACGAATTGATATGTGGTGATGACGTCGTACAGTGTGTAGGTGCACGAAATTTACAAAAAATGGCAAAGTTTCACCCTCTATAACTTTATTAATAATAGTTGGATTTTCTTCAAACTTGACTAAATTATGCATTATGTTATCCCTTACACCCATGCCAAATTGTACTTCTAGGATGAACTTAAGGAACGTTGCCGGGTAAATTTCTAAAATTGGAAATATACTATTATTAACTTTATTTGTACAGATATTGGAACCGGATGTATTTCGAGGCTTAGATTTCGTAGAGATGCCACACTGTGATTTTTTTCAGATTTTTCGGTTGGATAGGTTCTGAGAACGAGACCTTTTTTGATGGTCATATTTTGAGGTAATTACATTATTTTGATTATAGCTCTGTTATTACTTATCCTACTGACTTTTATTAAACCTCATTTTTAAGATCATCTCAAGCAGTTTAAAAGAGGTCTAGACCAATTTCCACTGAAAGTTACCGGTTTTGTGTTATTTGACCTTGAAAGTATCTTTTAGCCATTAGGAATTTACGTTTGACGAGCTATAACTCAGTCCATATTACACGTACAAAGATTCGTTCGTTTTGTTATTTAATTTGCTTAATATCATTTCTGCATAAAATGCATTGTTTTCGAGTTATTTGCGAAAAACTGTTAAAAACCTGCATGCAATGACATAAGTGGTGAAAATTTCAAAGAATTTCGTTGGATAGATTTTGGGCTATGGTGGCAGCCGATTTGCAATATGCAGTTTCGAGAAAAACGCATTTAAAAAGTAGAATGTGATTTTTAGCCATAAAACCTTAACTGACCATTAATCTGCTATACCTAGTCCATAAACCTGAGGTTTCTTCAAAAACACATGTATAGCCTTGGCTTCATTTGAATGTCATTCAGAGCGATAAATTCGCGCTTTATTACGGCGATCGACATAAATCTGGCATGTGGCTTATCACGTGTTTAACGCTATAATTTTCGAACGACTGTGAATATCAAAAAATCATTTTATCTGTATATTCTGCCCTATATCTAGATACAATTGATGCCAAAAAAAATCGATTCCGCGGATCTGACACACGGGATGACCCCCTTAAGATGAAGCAAAATAGTACTTTTCACTGCAAGTTAATCTCATTGCAAAGATCTGTAAGTTTGGGCATTACCAGTGCCATGAGTACAACATCCGGCGCAGTTCTACGTGCATTAATCAATGCGCAGCTCTTGGATATAGATAGACTAATCCACCTAGACCTATGGGGAAACAAAGGACGTGAGGGGCACAGAACATTGGAAGAGTTTTTGGGAGATCTGAATCCAGTTTTTACAATGTCTTCCGATTACCGGGTGCTCACACCTCTGTTTGGTAGAAGATCTGAAATTATTCAGAAGCAGAGAACACTGGGATATACCAGAAGAAGACGATGGCTCAAATATAGAACAGGGAGTCTACAACTCGCTTAAAAATGACAAGTCGGACAATATGCAACGGGCTTTCAGGCTGAAGTGTATGCGATCCAAAGTGCGACAACCTGGGTGATTGAAAAGCGGTTCAAAGGTAGATACATCGCAATTTGTAGTGACCAGGCCGTACTGAGAGCGTTCAGTAGTCCTTTGATCGTCTCAAAAATTGTTCAGGAAAGAAAGAAAGCAATTGAAATCTATTTCCATATTCCATACGGTGAAACTACTCTGAGTAGCTAGTCACTATGATGTAATGGCAAATTAAATCTACGGTGCCTTTAGCAAAAGAATTGACTAATGCTTTCAAAAATTGGGAACAAGCTTCCCATAATGATAGGTGGCAGAGCCTATACGCACAAGATGTACAAGATGATACGTGATCATCCTGTAATGAGGAAGCGGAATCCACTAAGTATTTTCTCTGTGAATGCCCCACCTATGAATGCATCAGACATCAGACGCTAGATGGGGACACGAGTACCATGAGCTACTACGGTCTCAGTGCCGAGAGGTTATGCCTCTCCTCCACCTCAAAAACAAACACACGCGAAACCCATGCTTTCTTTCCTGAAATCTGCAAGCTATCAAAGTTCCCACAATATCTAATACATTCCCTAGTCTGATTCTTCTTTCAGTAGATGTGTAGCGCGATTTCCATTAGCTAAATATTTTTCCCTAGATTTCAGAAATCTCAGATTGATATCAAAATTTTATTTAAATTTGGAAGCTCACGTTTATGCACTTTCTGGCCACATTTTTCATAAATCACTGAAAACTGTAGATCGTTTCGAATCTGAGTTAGTTGCTGTATATTTGTAAGCCTTTGCGCATCAATAAAATTGATTGAGAAGCTAAATGTGGCGAAATATTATTGCTAATTGTAAACTAACAATCACTCAGAAATCGCGTACTCCCAAAACTTCTTACATATCAAATCCACAATTTTTTTTTATCTGAAGCGCCCACCTTCCGGTTTCCGACTTATTTTTAGTTAATGTATGTATGGTAAATCAAATAACAACCTGCCAAAAACGCGGAAGAAATATTAAAGACACATATGAAGACATTCGGGCGCGAAAGAAATAAATTAAAAACTCATATAAATGCATTTAGATATATTATACATACGCAAATAGATATCATTAATTCTATAGTTTTGCATCAGAAATGTGGATTCACTACACAACCGTGGAATTTATCAGACTAAACAAAATAAATGCGAGTAAATGTGTACACATAATTGCATGCATTCACCTGGTATCAGCTCAGGCCTTTTTCGGATTATTAAAATTTCATTGGCCATTAAACATCTGTATTTTGCTTACATTAACATTATTTACTTAATCATTTTTATATCACTCCTCTAACAAGTAATTGCTTCGCCGATAAAATCGGGTTAAATAATGTTTCTTGCTCTTCAAATAAACAATAGACAAACTCGCTTTGCTGAACTGGAACAAAAATATTGTATTAGAATATCAACGTTTTTGCAGTGATAATAATGTGTAAACAGCGCCCGAACCAAATCGAAAGTAAATTAATAAAAAGACTGAAATTCATGGACAACGAAATTGGGGCACATCAGGTCCCCCTTGGAGCCTGCTGTGAAAAAACAATTTGATGTCAAGAATAGCACAAATAATTGCATGAAATGCGAGTAGATATTTTGCAATAAATTCGGGGAAATGCGATATGCTTTTGATAACTACTGTTTACCTCGATAATTTTGGGATTGTATTTTAGCAATCGAAGTCAGGTACATATAATTGTTGATTATTGCACTAAAAACGCGCTTTTATGTAAAAACTGAATACAATTTTTCCGCAAACGAGTGAAACGTTTTTACTTTGTAGTTTTATTTGTAAGAAATCATACAATTGCCTAAAAGTGGTTTCAGGAATGTAAAAGCTGTTTTATAATTCAATAATACTTAGACCGACATACCATAATTAAGATTAGAGCAAGAATTTTTTTTTAACTTTCTTTTATCAATCAATTTTGTGATTTTTATCTAAAATAAAAGAGCCGTGCAATACTATAAGTTCTTCTTGGCCATTTTCATAAGAAAAATAAATTTATATCTAATAATTCCATCCAATAGTATCACATTGTATTTATCTCTCATTTCTAAACCTTAAATTATTTAGAAAAAAAATATGTTTATGTGTTACAATCACAACAATGGTTGACTACGTGATTTTATGGGAAACTTTTCCAAGATCGCAGTTGGTCACTGCACGAGTATATTAGAACCTTCAGGAAGCAATGCTATTTGAATAAGCTATTACCAAGTGCCAAATATATATATACAGAACCTTGATTTGAGGGAGTAATGTAATGAGGAAGCGGAATCCACGAAAGGAGGTTATGCTTCCTCCCCACCTTATACACGCACACATATTGACATCGTCCTCGAAGGAGGGGTTCCTCACAACGTGTACCGCTGTTACGGTGGCTTACCATATCATCCACAAGAAAGCTAATAAGAAAAAAAAAGTTTTTTATTATTTCAAATAATTAATCGCTGGATACACCGCATAATTGCACTCAGATTCATTGGGATTATACGATTTCTACCTGCTTAGCTGCTCATTATCGTAAATGAATCGTCGAAAGGCTCATGACCATCTGCAAGCCCTTTCGTGATGAGTTATACAGTGGCAGAATCATTGATATTTCTGGCAACTTCTGTTTGCATTACCAGAAAAATGGTATAGTTCCTTTGTCCTTTTCCTGGGGTTGCAGTGCTGCATTTCTTCTACTTTTTCACTGTAAAAGAGCTCCACCGTGTCGTATTCATCCTCAGCCCTTTGCAAAAATCAACAAAATTCTCAGTTCTTCAATTTCATCGCCCCCATTTTCCCCACATTCCCGTACCCAGTCAAATCTTGTGGTATCCTTTTGGGATGTGACAAACAACTTGATTCGCGTTAATAATAAAGCTACTTTTGATGTCACCCCAGGGTTCTTCAATATTCTCGGGTGGGTTTTGCTCCACTTTGATACGACATACAAGCACAGGTATCTCGTAGAACCCTCAATGATGGTCTCTTTCGAGGCCGATGTGACTACATGCAGAAGACAGCTCCTAAACCCACTTCTGATCACGAGATATTCGTTCGGTCAGTCGAAACCCAACTAGTCTTATGACCCCCTTGATGACAAGGCGACGAAACTACACAGTACGTACACAGTACGACACAATACACAGTACGACACAATAGTTGGTCTACCTAATCTGAACGGGAATCTTGAACAGTTCGACAGCACCACTAGGCTTTCCAAAAGTAGTGCCCAAAGATCCACCATCTCAGTTCGTCTATGCTCAGAATGCCCGAGCTATATCGCCGGAATATTCGTTCAAGTTAGATAAAGCGGGCTTTCTGGGGTCTTCGATACGGTTATCGAGGAGCGTGGAAATATTCCAGCAATCAATTATAAACCGAAAATCATAGCCGTGAGGGCTGTCCCATTACAAGACGTTTTTTAAGTTTCGCTAGCAATAAAGTTTTGAATTTTCCAACTTGCTAGCCCATAAATATCTACTCCTTTTAATAGTCTTTTACGACAAGTAGTGAGAAAACGCCAACTCACAGATAACATCAAGCGCCGATGCGGACTACTATGTCCAACTTCCAACTTCATCACCCAAATTTTGCCGCTCACCGGATAAACTCGCCTTGCGACATCGGAGCTAGGAACGTGGTTGACCTTCCGGCTAAATGCGTGTGCTCTACGGGGTTATCCTCACACCGAGGAACTAAGGGATCGAACAACGTATTCGAACTTTGCTAGTAGTAGTAGGATTTTTCGTTAAATTTCGTAGAAATATAAAACATTTGTTACATTAGGGCTTTACTCAAGGGATATTTTTAGACATGGATATAACTTCACGATTTTTTTCAAGTTTTTGAGTCGAGTAGACCTTTGACTTCCTATACAACCAGTGTCAAAACTAATACCTGCATCGAAAAGTATTAATCTAGAGCTTTCATGACCTTCCCCACATAGCGAAATTTGATGAATAAAGTTTTACTTCCTCTTTTGTATTTGTATATGGGACCCGCCCCTTCTCAGACGATGGCATTTACTGCATTCGCGGAGATCAACAATTTCAACATTTTGTATCAATAGATACGACCGTTTCTGAGAAAATTGCATGCGACACCCACAGACAGACATGTCCCAATAATTGACAATGGCGATTATGTATCAAATCAACAGTTTGGCTTCCAAAACGATAGTTAGTAAAGCCTTTGACGCACTGATGCACTGGTGACTTCTGCCATATTAATAACACGTTCAGTTCTGCGACTTGGAACTGTATCATCCCGGAATTGTACGAAGAGTCAAGAGACATAATATATGATATTATGCTAAGCAAGCCGTTGTCATCGAATTTCCAGGTGACATAGGAGTGGTCAAAACCTCCAGCCATCCGTCACTCACCACCAACGTAGTCGAAATCTGTGGGAGCGAGGCTACCTGGAGTAACGTTCAACACGACGCTGATCTTTCAACCAAATTTAAAGCTTGATAGGCAGAAAGTACTATCAACTTAACACTAGCAAGGAGTGGTCGGTGAAAACACAGACTTTTCTCAAACATAAGTATGTCAACTACGTGAAAGAATGGCGAAGCGAACTATGATTCGACTCAGTTCGTAAGTAGACAGGGTTGAGATAGGAAGTATGTACATTTACAAATTTGGTTTGGTGCAGTCGAAGATGTGGAGTGCAATAGGAAGCGGATGCTCTAGCGGCTAAAAGAAGCAAAAATGAACCAAGTTGTAGAAGGAAAACTGCTGCAATTAACACCGCACCAAGTAGTAGCAACTAGTACGACCAAAATGAGCAGTTAACTATTAAAAAATTCCGCGAAGCAATATTCGAACGGTGGTCCCGCGCGGGGAATCTAGAGAAACTGTGAGACATTTTTGGCGATCGGAATTCGACATGGGCGTTCTTCACTACAAATGCATACATAGATGGATTTCTGCCCCCCCCCCTCCTCTCCGTAAACAAAAAATAATTCAGAAGTAGGTGACTCAGGGCTTCTGGTATGAAAGGATCTGCAGATTTTTTTATGGAAGAATAATCGGATGCATGATGGTTCCATTATTTGCACATAGTTCGTAATGTGTATCAATTAAGTGCGTTGGACTATTCACTTCAATGTGGTACTGATATTTTGTATCGCAGGGTTTAGTAATTTAACGGGATGGGATTTCTACCCATTCTAGTATGCTCTAGTAGCTCCATATTTTGCCTACCATGCACTCGTGGTCAGAAAAATGTTACAGAATGCCTTATACTACGTAATTGTCATTTTTTAGGGTTTTTACTGTCTATGAGCTTAACTGAGTAACTATTTCTTTAAAAAAATGTATTTGGATTAAATTTATGTAAAACTTATGTTTTCTTTTTCTTCAATTTTTTTTTTAAACACTTTTTTCGAATATTTCATGATGCTGTACAGATTGCGGCACTTTTTATTACAATTTCAAAACTACATAAATATAAAACAGTTAATTTAATATTCAAGTGGGCGTAAAAAACATGTTTATATTTATTATTTATTTATATAATATTGACATTAATATTTGCAGAGCCCACTCCCTGCCTCCAATACTGCCTTGATCCTATCTGGCATTAAATCAATCAATTCTCTGGAGTAATTGAGTGAAATATCGTTATTTAATTTTAATATTAGTTTGTAATTCTCTTGCGATAATGGTAATGATCACAAATAATTACAATCCTACCTTCTTTGCTCTGAAGCATGGCGCAGAGTCCCGCACACCATACGACTACACGGGAACTTGTCTCTGGGAACCACTGTGGCTTGGATGCAACTCCCCAACACCTTTCAGCGAACGTATGGCACTCCATGGGTCTGGTTCAGGTTAATTTTTGATGGATCCATAAATATTACTCTCCTCCAATCCGTCTGAGCCCAAGATGAATATTATTTTAAAAATTTTACACGAGAAATATGCATGGGCTTTTTTTGAGGTCACCATCTTTGAAGACCTATTCTCGTAAACATCTGCGTACACTTTTCGACTTGATATCTATCAGGTGGCATTCCGAAAGTTCGCTGCTTGTTTGGTTGGAGGTAAGGAATGGGTTTTTTAGGCAATTTTCCTTTATAACACGGTTACCCAGTGCTAAAACCCTAAAAACAGGCACATGACTACATACTACCTCCTTCCCGATCACGGTCAAGGACAGATTC